>NW_028301615.1:7121212-7272727 GCF_987345545.1 Pholcus phalangioides | reverse complement strand
TTATGATTTCGAAAAAGATACTGCAAAAATACCGTTTTGAACCAATGTATATTCGTTTAAAATTTTTAAATTAGAAAAAATATTGGTTACTATTATCAAAATTCCATGGCGAGCTCAAGAACATTTTGGCACGATTTCCAAGAAATTTTCCCCGCCAATATCACTGTTGTGCTTTTTTTTTTGGTTGCACAATTATATATATATATATATATATATATATATATATATATATATATATATATATATATATATATATATATATATATATATATATATATATATATATATTGTCATTTTGTTGAATTTTCCAATAGATACAATTTTTCATTCAGTTTTTTCACCACAGCGGAGAGTGTGAGAGGCTCTCTTTATGGGTGTAGGTTTCCAGACCCCCCCTTTTTTTAAATTATTTATTTCTTGCTGTGTTCGTAGGATAGGGGGTGGTTTCTGAATTCCAATAGCCAATAATGAAGGGTGTTGACATAAGTAATGTCTCTTTTGAACCCACACCAATGCCATCTTCCCACCACAGCAGAGGCTGTTCCACCAGAAGCCCCTCCAGTGTCTCTCCAGATAAATATAAATAAGCGAGAGAGAGAGACCCTTTGGCAATAATGCATAAAGCACATTATTGAAAAGAATAATAATTTTGGATTGCAGATGGCCTGATGGAACACATGTTGGAGCAACAACAATTAATAAGCAATAGAGAATCCGATAGTTCTACAACTTCAAGTGAGGATTCCATAGAATGGGAATCCGTAAAAAATGACTAAAACTGTAGTGATAACAAGGGTCTAGGTCGATTCGTCGCGCTCAACTTGTCGCAGGACAATTCGTCGCATTCAATTTGTTGCAGCGTCAATTCGTCGTGGTACAAATTTGTCGCAGACTCATTTCGTCGCGGTACAAATTTGTCGCAGACTCATTTCGTCGCGGTACAAATTTGGCGCAGGCTCATTTCGTCGCAGTACAAATTTGTCGCAGGCTCATTTCGTCGCAGTACAAATTTGTCGCAGACACATTTCGTTGCAGTACAAATTTGTTGCAGGCTCATTTCGTTGCGGTACAAATTTTTCGTAGACTCATTTCATCGCGACAAATTTGAATTTCTTTAAAATTCATGTGTTTGTTGTGATCTTATAAATAGTGTAGCTGCTTTAGGCATAAAAAATGGAACTAATTTTTTTTCCTCATTTATTGGAAATGTTCTTCCTTCCCATCTGTTTTAATTTTTAACAAATGAAGGAAAGTATTCATTGAAGTCATTAAATTTTTAAAACTTAATTTTTACAATATAAGCCGCATTTCTGTCGGGATTTCCATTTCTCGCAGTGAGGGATGTTGAAGAGCTCACCCAAATAAAAAATTGAGATCAAATAAATTTTTAAATTTTAATTTCCACCGTATAAGCCGCATTTCCCACTTTTTGTCGGGATTTCCATTTCTCGCAGTGAGGGGCGTTGGGAGTTCACCCAAATAATAAATTGGGATCAAATAAATTTTGAAAATTTAGTTTCCATCGTATAGGCCGCGGTTCCAGCTTTCTATGTATCCATGCAGAGAATATATCTTTAAGGAATTTTTTATGACAACGTATCTAAGTTTTATGTAATAGCTGCGAAAAGTATTATTTTCAAATTATTTTTTTGCAATGCAGTGTACATTTCAAATCACTTTGTATTATCACACCGAAATAATATTCAAACAGTCCGACCATAGGCACCAGAACTGGGGGCTGATGCCATTTGAGGCTCCCCCCCCCCAACTCCACTAACTCATGAATATACAATTCAATGCACCATTTCGCCGCCTGAGTACGGGTTTGAGTCCCTTATGAACGGAATGAATGGCGATTTTTAGCCCCACCTCCTCAATGTTTCCTTCATGTCGGCACCTTTGACTGGCCAAAGATGCCGGAAGTGTTTGGAACTTGTGGGTTCTTGTCTTGATCTTGAAGTAGTTAATTTTGATTTCTGAATCATTTCTCTGGGTGCTCATACCCATTCCATAAAGTACCCTGGGCACCAACAGCATCTCTGTCACCACTGCGTCAATCGATTTTTGATTTTTTTTTTTCAACTCTAAAGTAACAACTCTCGAGTAAAAAGAATGAAATCAGACTTTTAATTGGCCCATTGTATGTAACTTCATGTACATGACACTCGAAATTAAAATTATAATATCAATTACATTTAAAAATTTAACTGCATATAAAAGTTTAATTATATTTGAAAATTCGGTTACAAAAATTTGAAATGTTAAATAATTGATTTTTGCTGTGATAAAATTTCAATATCATGTGGAAAAATTTCGGTTTGTATGATATTCCCCAAATTACAGTGAGCCTTTCTTTAACGGTAAATTTCTATCTGCCCCATGGGCTCCAGAGTTCCCCCCCCCCTTCGAGAGTCACCAACATTTACCATTACAGTATCTCCATAAGAACCCAAAATATTTAATTAATTAATAATTCAATTAAATTAATATTTAATTTTCACCGTATAAGCCACACTTCCCGCTTTTGTTGGGATTTCTATTTCTCACAGCGAAGGGAGTTGGGCGCAGATCAAGGGTGGAAATGTACAGTGCTTATGAATGACGATTCGATGAAGTTTTCATAATGCCCACAGGATGAGCACCGACAAAGGCAATGTAATCACCAATAAGAAAGATGACTATCTGCTAGATGTCTGTCGCATAGATATAAACTGAAGAGCCAAAAAAACTGGTACAGGCATGCGTATGCAAATAAAGAGATATGGAACCAATCAGAGTACGGCGCTGCGGTCGGCAACGCCTATATAACACAAGTGTCTGGCATAGTTGTTAGATCGGTTACTGCTGCTACAATGATAGGTTATCGAGATATAAGTGAGTTTGAACGTGGTGTTATAGTCGGCGCACGAGAGATGGGACATAGCATCTTTTTTTTTAAATATAAGTTAATCTATTAAAGTTAATGTATTATTTATGTAAAAAAGAAAAGAAAAATGCTGCTGCCATCTATGAGTCCAGAATTGAACCAGAGAATTCCAGCACTTTCTCATATCTACCCAGTATAGGATCACATAGTTTTGATGTAATTAATAACCTTGTAAAAAATGTAATAACCTTAATGTAAAAAATCATCTATATCAATATAGAAATAATATAATCAATATAAAAAATAATTATCAAAGTAATGTAAACTCTAAAATGATTAATTTGAATTATTTTATTGAATTATAAATTTAACTAATAATAATGAAAAATAACGATAATATATTGAATAATACCAGGTGTACAAGTATGAAATGCGGATTTCAGAAAACAGATGGTGGACCAATGCAGTTTGTGCTATAAAGATTTGACACTGCACCATTTTGTTGTGTCATCAACAAGTGTCAGATGCGCACGAGTGATAAATTGGAAAAGTGTGTGCATAGTGTTGTATTGTTGTGTTCAATATGTCGAAAGTTATACTGAACAAAGAGCATTCGCGGACAGCATTAATTTTTTTGTTTTCATTTGAAGAAAACTGCTGCTGAATCATACCGATTACTTCGAGAAGCTTATGGTGAACATGCTCCATCGCAAGATACGTGTGAATGATGGTTTCGGTTTTTCAAAAGTGGTGACTTCGATGTTGCAGACAAGGAAAAGACACGGAAAACCGCCAAAAAAAAAAAAGAAGATGCGGAATTGGAAGCATTGTTGGATGAAGATGATACTAAACAGACACAAAAACAACTCGCAGAGCAATTGGGCGTTAGTCAACAAGCTGTTTCCAATCGCAATGCCCCATGACAACGTGAAATGCTCCTTGACAATGGTCAATGTGCAATGCTCCATCAAATACAGCAAAAGCGGTTCGCGGCACGTTGGAAGCACTCAGCTGGAAGTTCTACCCAATGCGGCTTACTCACCAGACTTGGCTCCTTCCGATTACCACTTGTTTGCATTAATGGGTCACACACTTTCTGAGCAATGCTTTGGTTCGTACGAAGATGTGAAAAAATAGCTCGATGAATGGTTCGCAGCAAAAAGGGAAGATTTTTACTGGCGTGGTATTCACAAATTTCAGGAAAGATGGGGGAAATGTATAACAAGCAATAGAGCATACTTTGAATAAAACACTTTTTAATCATTCTTCCGAATTTAACGTGTTTGTTTTGAAAAAAAATCCGCATTTCATACTTGTACACCTGGTATATTAAAAAACCTGAATTAAACGGAACCTGTCTAACATGGAAATGGAAAGTAAAGTTTTTACCCTTTAATGGAGAATTTCTCACAAACACTTCAACTGCTTCGTGACCAATTGACCAAAGGAAAGGATCATACAAAACATTAGTTCTTAAATTTTTGATGCAACAACTGCTTGCTGATGCGAGTTCTATTTCACCCACCTATAGATTTGTAAAAACCGTTACCGTACTTGATGCTGTGGTTTTTGAAAAGCCACATGTAGTGAAACAGTTGCTTTCCAAAATTGTTCCAAATTTTTTTCATACCAGAAGCTTCCCGTAGAAGCTTTTCTATGGGAGAAATCAGTGTAATGGTCCAAAAATCCTAGTTACCCTGGTGCTGAGGATTCCATAAATATAGATGGCAATGTACAAACTGAACCTGACACGACAGATATTGACACCCTCATTGAAAATTTCTGAGGACAAAAAAAAAAGAACATAAATTTAGCCATTTAAGATGAAAATTCTGCCATTTATGCCATTCACTCTAATTTTCATACAGATGCTGTGGAAACCTAAATATTTAGTAGTTATAGAGTAAATAATGTACATTATTTTATGTGCATTTAAATGAATTAGATTATTTTCAACTATTTATTTTTATTATACTGCACTTCAATTACACACAACATTGTTACATAATTTTACACCTTACATCAATTGAACCTCTATTAAGCTGTCTTCAATGGAAAAAGATCTCAGTCTCTTGCAGGAACGTAGCCAGAAATTTCGGACCAGTAATAGAACAATTGATTTGGCCATCTTTTTCCTTTTTTTTCTGTCATTTTCTCACATTTCGGGGGGGGGGGAGAGGACCAGACACACACCCCCCCATGGCCATTGTGATTCCGTTTTACTGTATAACTAATATCAATGAGATTTGAGAAACTTTAAGATCAATTTGATCTGAAACTGTCACTTATGTAGTTTTCTGAGTATTCAAATCAGAAACCTGATGCGAATACTGAGAAAGGAGAACACCTGTGCCCATACCAATTTTTTTTTTCAGGGTAATTGTTTTTTTTTCAATTTGAAACATATCTTCATTGGTAAGTGTGTTTGCACGTGTCTTTTTTTCCACACATTTTTATTTGCTTTGAGTTCCCAGGAAAATCCACGATGCCTTCAAGCAACACAGATGCTATTCAATGAGTATTACTTTTAAAAATACACGTGAATAATAGCAATTGGCATGTGTTCGTATCTTACATAAAAGACAACATACGCGGCTGTATACAGGAAACATGATTTCCCTTTCATCATCACAATCGCTTTCACAAGTTTCGGTTGGAAATACACATTCGACTTTACCATTGGAAGGAAGATTATTTTCAAACTCGTCGATGAATTTTATAACACGGCTTGCAATCACCTTTCTTGATTAATCATCCCACAGCCGATCCGCTTTCAATTCAGATGCATATCCAATGAAAACATGCTTATGCTCTTGTGATCTAGGCTCAAATTTGCCCTTTCCTTGTTCAACACAACTTTGTGTCTGAAAACCTTGAAGTAAGACACACTTGGCTTGATGCCAAAAAACGCCTTGTATAGAGTCGTCACCTCATCCACAGACCACTAGGTGCTCAATTTCGAAGGTACACAGCACAATTTACAGCTTCCACCCAGAAACTTGTGGGTAGCTTTGACTGGATCAATAGACATTTTGTCATTTCCACAATTGTGTGATTCATACGCTCGGCAGCACCTTTTGTTGAGAAGTGTATATGGCGGATTTTTCTTTCTGAATCCCTTGCTGTTGCAAATGGTGGGTGAATTGAGACCCACAATATTCCAGCCCATTGTCAGTGCGAAGTTAAATTTTCTGCCCGATAAGATTTTCCATTTCACCCTTGAATTTCACGAATGTACCTTTCACTTCGTCTTTAGTTTTAAGAAAATATACTTGGACATAACAAGATTTGTTATAAATATAATATATATTATAATATAATATATATTATAATATAATATATAATATAATTACAAATATAATGTTATAAAAATAATATATAAATATAATAAAATATCTAGAACCATTTAATATGAGGGGACTTTCATAGGACCACACACACATCAGAATGGACAAGGTCCAGCAAATTCTTGCTTCGATATCGTGACTCTTTTGGGAACGGTGTAGCTGTTTGATTGCAATTCCTTAAAGAATCCAAATGACACACCTCGAACCATTCTTTTGCCTTTGAGCTTCTTCCCGAGCCTTCGCTCTCGTTCAGGTGGCCATATCTTTGATGCCACTTCTGAAGATCGGTGACAACTGCAGCGGTTTTGATGCTTGGCTTCACATAGTATAAGCCCTCATGGCGTTGTGCTTGTAGGAGTAAGAATCCATCTGGTTTGATGACTCTTGCTTGTTCGTTGAAGATGACGGACCAGTTTTATGCAGTAGCTTTGGACGTCGACAGCAGATTACTTTTCAGCAATTGTCCTTACTAAGCTTCTGTATGCTTGTAAGCTCAGTGCATGACTTGCGATGATACGAAGACGAAAACTAAACAGCTAATACTCGGTCAACTTCGAAAATGAAGTGCAGCCAGGTCTCCATAACCAGATTGTTGGGAATATAACAGACATGTCGTTTTGAAACTCAAATAACGAAATAACTAATTTATTATAAACAGAGATTAACATGATCACACAGAAAAACAAAATACGACCATCACGTCTACAACTAACAAGCCACACACTATATTGGCAGGAAAACATTGTGACCACTTTCTCTCACTGCTACAGCGCAAATTACAGACGAGGTAAGTGGTGAAGAAAAAATTACAGTAAATATCTCAATAGTAACATATCATATGTAAGAAAAAGTAAATGAAATAATGCTATTTGTTTTGTATCGTGTTACTGGGCGATCTAAAATGTCTATTGGCAGGGACAATATGTATCCACAATCAATACACGATATATTATTTAGCTTCTGTTATCAAAGTTGAGGAAACTTTTTCTCAATGTTCACCTGGCAAGCTGAGTTTTTGTTTTAGTCTGTGTGTGAATGAACCTCTTAGAAAAAGGATTGTAGTGATTCACAATGGAATAATCTATTCAATTTACTTTAATTAACAAAAACAAATCACAAAATCACTACAAACGCATGGCACGGACATAACACACGAGAGCAACAATGTGCCAAAACCACAACAAAAAACAAGCGTTACATCACCACGGCTTTGACTTCTGTAAAATATTTACAGGATAGTCCCTACAGTAGCCCCCCGCCAGCTGATGATTGCTACACAAAGTGCATAAATTTTTATACTTCAGGTTAAATTTTACTTAGCACCCAGATCTAGTCACCACCTGAGACTTCACATTGGAATCACTTGACAAGTCCTTGGCAGGAGTACAGTCAGCTGTTGGAGATTAGGTAGTTGTTTGAGATGAGGTAGCGGTTGGCCGATATTTGGCAGTGTCTTTCACCACATATGCAGGCTTTATACGATCAATATTCACTGTCACCGTACGACCTCGTACAATAATTTTGAAAATTTTATCCCCACGAGAGACAACTTGATATGGGCTAGTGTATGGAGGCTGAAGGCTTCGACGAAGAGCATCAGTCTGCAAGAAGACATGTGAGCATGTCTTTAGGTCTTTGCTGACAAAGATTGTTGTTGATCCATGCGCCTGATTTGAAGTAGGACACAAGTTCTGCACAGTTTGCCGCAACCTACCAATGAAAGTCGCTGGATCTGGACTGTCACTGAGAGGCGTCAAAAATTCTCCAGGCAGGCGAATCGGAACCCCATATAGCATTTCTGCTGCAATCTTCTTTCCAAGCAGCACGGCAGCCTAGCAGAATGGAAAGGAGAATTTTACTCCAGCTTGTTGTAGCATGGGCCATGGTTGCAGATTTTAGTTGCCTGTGAAATCTTTCCACCTGCCCATTAGCAGCTGGGTGATAAGGAGATGTGCGATGACGGATAGTACCAAGCCAGGGGATCAGAGCGGAGAAGAGTGATGATTTGAACTGGACACCTTGGTCTGATGTCAACCGAAGAGGAAGGCCAAAACGAGCAACCCAGCTGGCGTAAAAAACTTCTGCCACTGTGTTGGCGGAACTGTCCACCAGAGGCACAGCTTCTGGCCATTTAGAAAAATGGTCGATCATAGTGAGACAGTACCGGAACCCTTCGGAGGGAGAAAGCGGTCCTACCAGGTCAATATGCAATACTCAAACCTGGAACTACATGGCTGAAAAATGCCTGGCTTGCTCTTAGTGTGTCTGGAGACTTTTGACCTCTGGCAATTGATGCATTTGCGAGCCCAAGAAGAAATATCACTTCTTAACGAGGGCCACACATACCGTTGTTGTACCAGCTTGATTGAGGCTTTAACACCAGAATGAGAGAGACTGTGCAGCTTCTCAAATATCGGTCGACGAAAGTTGCGTGGGACGACTGGACGGATATGGCCGGTAGATGTGTCACAAAAAAGATCCAATGGAGGGTCGCCCACTGGGATGGCTTGAAATGTCAAAGTGGATGGAATGATGCCAAATATCAACTGTTGGAGTTCCTCATCTTCTGCTTGCTGTTGTGCCATTACCTTGAAGTCAGAACATTGATGGTGTATTAATCGATGATATGTGCACTCTTTATAGTGCATCAGCCACTACATTGTCTGTGCCCTTGAGATATCTGATGTCCGTAGTAAATTGGCTAATGTAGTCCAAGTGTCTCAGTTGGCGTGGAGAGCACTTGTCTTCTTTTTGTGTAAATGCATAGGAAAGTGGCCGGTGATCAGAAAAAAGCACGAAACAACGGCCTTCCACCATATGGCGGAAATATTTGATTGCCATGTACGCTGCCAACAGCTCTCTATCTGCACTGTACTTCCGCTGGGCCGGAGATAACGTCTTGGAGTAAAATGCCAATGGTTGCCAATCTTTTCCTATCTGTTGCTGAAGCGCAGCTCCCATAGCGGTGTCAGATGCATCAACCACAATAGCTAAGGCAGCTGTAGGTGACTGATGGTATAATGTGGTTGCTTCAGCTAGGTCATCCTTACACTTTTGGAATGCTTTGGTGGACTCGTCTGACCACTCGATACGCCTTTTATCATTCTTTGTGGCACCCTTTAGGTAATTATTCAGCACTGCTTGAGATTGTGCAGCATGAGGAATGAAACGCCTATAGAAATTATTGATGGCCAGAAATCGACGCAGTTCCTTCGAGGTATCTGGTTTAGGAAAGTTTATGATTGCTGAGACTTTGTCAGGAAGAGGTAAAATGCCTTTTGCATCTACAGTGTGACCCAGGAATTTCACAGAGGCTTGACCAAGAACGCACTTGGAAGCGTTGACGAGAACACCAAATTCTTGAAACCTCTGGAAAACTTGTTTCAGATGGTCAACATGCTGACTTTCACTTTCTGAGGCCACTAAGAAATCATCAAAATATGGTATACAAAAGTTCAATCCTCTGAGAACATAATGTATAAACCGTTGCAGCCGCGTTGGATAGACCGAAAGGCATGAATACAAACTCAAAAAGTCCAAATGGTGTTGTCACAGCAGTCTTTGGGATATCTTGCTCTTTTACTGGAATTTGGTTGAGTGCCTTGGCTAAGTCAAGCGTGGAGAATACCTGTTTGCCTTCCAACATTTGTACACAGTCTTGAATGTGTGGGACTGGATACCTGTCCGGCACCGTTACACTATTGAGCTTTCGATAATCGCCACATGGGCGCCAGTCATCATTGCTTTTCTTCACCATGTGAAGTGGTGAGGCCCAACTGCTTTTTGATGGTCTGCATATTCCAAGCGGCACAAAATATTCAAATTCTTGTTTAGCAGCCTTCAGCTTGTCTGCAGGTAATCGCCTTGGCTTCGCATAGACCGGTGGCCCCTTTGTCTCGATGAAGTGTTGCACATCGTGTTGAACTTGTCGAGGACCCACGGAAGCTTCTGTTAGTGTCGGGAATTCTGCTAGCAGGCGGTGAAAGATCGAGTTTCCATCCACGGACTTCACTTGAATTTGTGGTGCAGTTGAGATTTGACCTTTTGATCGAAGTTGTGTTAAAGGATCAACCAGACATCCTTGTTGAACATCAACTAACAGGCCAAAGTGACGTAGGAAATCTGCCCCAATGATGGGTTGTGAAATTGCTGCAACAATAAATGGCCAGTGAAATGTCCTTCGTAGTCCTAGGCTCAACTTAAGCAGGAGTTGGCCATAGGTGCTTATGACAATTCCATTTGCTGCAAAAAGCTGCAATTTTCCAGGCCGATGACTTGATTCTGCAGTTGTGGCAGGAATTACAGAGACATCCACGCCTGTATCAATGAGGAACTTCATGGAGGATGATTGGTCGGACAGATATAGACGGAAGCACTTGAGTTTGCCGTCACTCTGAGTATCAAGTGACAGCCCAGCTAGTTTCCCTGCAGGTTGAAACTACAAGGCTGAACACATTTGGTTGCTTTTTCTTTGAAACACCAATGGTACCAACAGTGCTGGTAGTTTCTGTCACAACTTCTGGAACGCTGACGAGATCCGCTGCGATTTCTCGATTGGGATCGAGCACGCGTTTTGAGACGCTCCAAATGGGAAGGAATGTCCATTAAAATGGTCTGCATTTGTGAAGCTTCAGTTGACACCGCATGAACTGCATTGGACTTTTCCGCGGCGGCAAGTATGGCATCGGCCATTTCTGCCAATTTATCCAGGCTATCATTGGATATTGCTAATATTTGCTGAACATTTGTAGGCAGCCGCTGGAGGAAAATAGACTTCAAAATATCATCACTCACCCGTTGCAATCCAGAAATTAGGTCGCGCAACCGCTGTTCCTCCGAGTCCGCATACTGCGTGCACAAACAGTGTTTTAGCGTAGCGTAAGATGTTGAGGTGGGCGGGCTGGTGATAATGTCCCCGACAACAGAGAGCTCCTCGGGTTGCAAGGCAGATACGATGTGATGATACTTTGTCACCTCGGCTGTCACTCCTGCCAAGAGAAACTGAATTTCCATCTGCCTAAACCAGATCTCCGGATTGGTTCGCCAAAACGGTGGAGCTTTTACAGAAACATGGGCGATTTCTGCCGAACCAGTTGCGTTTTGATCTGTCATTTTTATCTGCTTAAATTCTTTCGTTGCCTGTTCTCTTCACAATATAGGTCACCAGTTGTAGTGATTGACAATGGAATAATCTATTCAATTGACTTTAATTAACAAAAATAAATCACAAAATCACTACAAACGCATGGCACGGACATGACACACGCGAGCAACAACGCGCCAAAACCACAACAAAAAACAAACGTCACATCGGCTTTGACTTCTCTCCAAAACAACGAGGAAAAATATTACATCCGGATGGCTTTGACTTCTGTAAAATATTTACAGGATAGTCCCTACAGGATGTATAGTAGTATATCTTGTAGTATACAGGATGTATACTACAAGATAGTCAAATTTTATCAGTGCTGTAAGATATTTTGGACTATGAATGAATTCTGAATTATAGGACAATGAATGAATTCTGAATTATAGGACAATGAATGAATTCACAACTGTGCGAACTCTGACAACAAAAATCACGATTTTCTGCTATATCTACCCGAAAGGGAAAGTAATGATTCCGGAAGTGACTGGTCTGAATCAGATAATACTGATGAAAAGAAAGACATGTTTTTAAATTGTATATTCTTCATAAGTTAATTTGTAGAATGAATTTTTAATAGTGGCCTAGTTTTTCCTCGATAGTGCAAATTTATAGTAGCATAATCTTATATATAAATGTGAAAGTATGTATGTGTGTATGCTCTTTATACAAATCTACCAGTTTTAGACCAATCATCGCCAGATTTTGCATATATACCAAACAGGTCCGGGATTGAACCGTAGGCTACTTTAAAAGTTCGTCAGAGCTGGGCAAATGCCCGAAATGGGCAAAAAACTGTCGGGAAACAATAGTTTTGGGGCCTCAACAATTACTTTCGGAACGTTTACTTTGGTTACTGTGGTTTCCAACAATACGTTTCAGACGTGAATATATGCCTTTACAATGGTTTGTCACACCTTTAATTCTGTTATTATAACAGTTTATTCCTTTATAACGGTTTGTCACTTTTCCAATCCTCCCATTAATTGCAGAAAACCCAGGAAGAGCCGAGTATTTCTGCTAGCCTATATACAGGGTGTCCTGCAAGTGATAATGCAGCCTTTATCTCATCAACCGCCCATCGTATAGGTATAGTTTCAATTTAAAAAATGCGAAAAGGCGTTTGAATAATACTCGTTGCACAAGCTGGACATATGACGTTGCTAACAACAGAGAACAACAACTACGCTAAAAATGTTCAACGCGAACTGATGAACTCAATGCTTGCCTCAAATCATCAACACTCTGGCACACGAAGTTAAAAAATTATCATTACCCACCAACATGCGAGTTCAACTGCAAAATGACTCAGCACTGCTATCATTTTCACATCAGTTGACCAACCAGTAGACTCAAGCCCTGGACCGATTACGTTCCCAAATGGATTTTGCCAGTTGTTAAACTCAGTTCAGGAACTTGCAAAGTCTTCCCAAACATTCAACAAAATGACCAAAACCATGAGCGGCTTTCTGAGAGCGATTCTGGCACCGAAAAATGACAGTGTGAACAAGATCAACGAAAAAATCCTAAAAATTATTCCAGGAGACTCCACATCTTACAAATTAGTTGACACTGTCACAGACACGGCACAGACATTTAGTTCTGTATCCTGCAGAATTTCTGAACTCCTTTGGATATTCCAGGTGTGCCACCACACAATTTGACCCTCAAAGTCGGAGCACCTATAATGCTTTTAAGAAATTTGGAGACACAGAGACTCTGCAATGGCACCAGACTCTTCATGAAGAAATGGCACAATTTCATCATTGAAGCAACGATTCTAATTGGATGTGCCAAAGAAGAAGAAGTCTTTATTCCACGTATCCCAATTATCACAGAAGAAATGCAATTCACTTTCAAGCGATTACAGTTCCCGATTCTTTTAGCTTTTGCCATGACCAAAGCGCCAGCGTTGGCAGTGGCAGGTATCAACCTACTTGAGCCCTGTTTTTCACACGGACACCTTTTCGTCACCTGTTTGCATGTTGGTAATCCCAGAAATTTGTACATCTACACACCAGATGGAAAAAGAAAAAATATTGTGTATCCACAAGCGATTGCCTCAAATTTTTAATTAAAATATTTAAAAATAGAAGTAATTTTTTCTTACTTGATACAGAAATTTTTTTGATTAAGAAATAATTAATAAGCTATACATATATAAATTTTTTACGGGGCGGACAACGTCGCCAGGTATCAGCTAGTAGTGTATATTATCCATAGAGCGCATGAACAACTAAATAAAGTGAATAAAAAATAGAGTGCTATAAATATAAAAGATGTACATCATCAAAATGGAGAAATGTAGGATGTGATGTAAACGCAATGGTTTATCTTTTTTTCATGATAAATCTTGTCCACAGTTGCCCTCTATAATTTTTCATATTTATAGTTGGAAAATTATTTTATGGACATCCTGTATGCTTAAGAAAACGCAAATTTCTTCAAAATTAACAAATTAACCATGTCGGATAATGCCTGTTAATTTTTATTGTAAAAATTTCATGTAATTGCAATAAAAAGTGGCAGCAGTCATTTTGACTGCCAGTGGCCCTTCTAGTGTTAATTTTCAAATGCATAACTTTCTCAGTTTTTTGGAATTTTTAACCACTCTTTTTTGGGTTTTTTTTTTTTGTGGTGCATATTTTGGCATTTTAGTGTGTATATTTTGGCATTTTATAGTGTGTATTTGCATAATTTTGAAGCACACTTTGCCACTTACTCTGGGCTCTATTCATAACTATTAAAACAAACGAACATAAAAATATTACAATTTTATCAGTAAAATATTTGGTAAATTTAAATAATTTATCATATTTAATATGAGCTAGGAAATACACATAATCACTGATAAACATGGAAAACAAAATTTATTAAACTTATAAAAATGGTTGGTAATGGTTCATAATAGTCAGTGATTATGCATAATAACTGGATTTATTAAATTCCCGTAACATATATAGCGATTCTGTTTTATTTAGGCAAAAATTACTGTTGAGGCAGTTTTTTTTGGCAGAAAAATGGCGTCATCAATTGTGTGAATCGGGGAAAATTTCACAGCACTTCATCAAAATATCTACATACTATAGTTCGTTTCAGGTTAACTTTGCAGTGAAGAGGAAGCTATGAGGGAACCGCATCACTCGTTGCTATGACAACGAAAGCCTCTTAACCTATGTATCAATGCGCGGCCTCTGTAAGGTATGATTCTCGCCAATCTCGCAGAAAAAAATATTTTTTACGTGTAACGTAATGCTTGTAGAAAAAATTGCAGTCAGTTAGTAACAATTAGCTAATGAAAAAAAACCATCGTAGATTACTTTCAGAAATTAAAAAGCGGTTTTTGAAATATATATATATTTTTTATTGAAAAGTATCTCACTTTTCTTGCGTCAATGCCACTTGTTATCACTACAATTTTAGTCATTTTTTACAGATTCCCATTTACTTGGAATCTTCACTTGAAGTTGTAGAACTATCAGATTCTCTATTACTTATTAACTGTTGCTCCAACATGTGTCCTATCAGGCCATCTGCAATCCAAAATTCTTTCCTTTTCAATAACAACGTTCTTTCGAAGATGGCGTGTTGGTGTGGGTGCAAAAAAGACATTAGTTATGTCAACACCCTCCACTATAGCCCTATCCTACAAACATAGCAAGAAATAGATAATTTAAAAAAAAAGGGGGGCGCCTGGAACTGTAACCTACACCCATAAAGAGAGCCTCTCACAATGGTATTGGCTCTGTTGTGAAAGAGGGGGGGAGAAAAAAAAACTGATTGAATATTCGTCTGGGTGTGTAGGCCTATAACTACATGCAAAACTGAATGAAAAATTGTATCTATTGGAAAATTCAACAAAATGACAATATAATATATATATATAATTGTGCAACCAAAAAAAAAAAGCATGACAGTGATATTGGCGGGGAAAATTTCTTGGAAATCGCGCCAAAGTGTTCTTGAGTTCGCCATGGATTTTTGGTAATGGTAACCAATATTTTTTCTAATTTAAAAATTTTAAACGAATGAATTGGTTCAAAATGGTATTTTTTCAGTATATTTTTCGAAATCATAAAAAAATTGAAATATTCTATACAAACGATCGTCAGAAACCTCCGATGAATAGGAACTATATTTTGCGGCGAAGGAATACACTCTCTACCTTTCTCTTCACTGCAAAGTTAACCTGAAACAAACTATAGAGATAAATGAGTTTCCTAAACAAATAAGTAGTCAAAATTAATTCAATATGAAATGAATAATTATTAAATATTTGTATATATAATTATATGACTTATGTATGAATTTTGACAAACTTCCAGATCAACACGAATTAATCTCAATCTAGATTAATCAAATCTTAATCTAGGGTTACCAACCGTCCTCCTTTAGGAGGACATGTCCTTTTTTTTGTTATTTCAAGTGTCCTTGTACAATTTAGAAAATTTGCCTTTTTGTCATCCTTTTCAAGTATCTGGAATTACTTTTCATTTTTTCTAGAGAATTTTTTTTTCTTCACTTCAAAACATAAATTTGATATGAGTGTTTTTGTGGTTTTTTCCCCACATAGATTCACAAATTCCCAAAATTTTTTCTGTTTCTGCATTTTTTAGCGGTTCTGTTTTAGAGTTAGGAAAACTATTGTTAAGGGCAGTTGACCCCCATCTACTAGGAAAATTGGGATACGTGATGTCACTAAGGCTGCGTGCGCAGACGTCCTTGTTTCTCAGTCTTTTGATCTGCATTTATGTGGGGTTGTCCTCCTTTAGGAAGACATGCCCACTTTTTTGATGTCATTTCAAACATCTTCCTACATTACTGTAACCTTACATTTACGTGAAGAATAAATGCTGCTGCCATCTGAGTCCACAAATGAAGCAGAGAACTCCAGCCACTTCCAATATCTACCCAGTCCCAGTACAGGATATCATACTTTACTACCATACTTAACTACCAAGTAATTAACAACCTTGTTTAACGAGCTATGCTGCAGAATGGGCCAAACATAAAAGCGGAGGCAGAGAGCATGCCCTTATTGATAGCCAAAACACAGGTAATAGCTAATGTTGACTATTTCTTCCCACATATCTACAGAGAGGATATTGAAGCACAAAAACGGATATAATAGAAGAGAAGAAACTTTGAAATTGAGCAGATAACTAGCCAACAATAATAATGATAAGAGCCCCAACTCTAAGAAAAATGAAAACCATTTCCTTCAAGATCCAGCAACAGAATGATCATTTATTGGCTAATCAAATTCTTCCAACCTAAGAAACGTTCCCAATTTGCAACCAGCCATAAGATTAACCGACCAATGGGAAAACAATAATGTAAAAAAACCTAATTAAAAAAAAAAAACTTGATTGCCAATATTTGCGTGCGAGTACCGCTTGAGCCAAGATTATAGCATTATTTTGCAGGAAAAAACATAAACTCCCTCGGAAGGGGAAAAAATCTGAAACCCCCTCGAGAAAATTCTGCGTGCAAAAAAAGAAAAAGAAAAAAAAGAACACCAATCAGCGAGATGAACTGCAAGTTGTAAGCAAGAAATCGAAAGCTGGATGAAGGATAATGATTGAAGAAATTCTCAATTGAGATGACAACAAATTTCAAGATCAAGCATTTTCTGAAAGAATTTCACATATTGACAGAGTTGAGACTCTAGAAATTGCAATTAAATACATTGAGCAACAAGCTGCTGCTACAGGAGTCAATATAATGATGCTACTACTACCACCACCATTTAACCAACTGTACATGCACCTCGCACACATTCCTCGGAGAAATGCCGGAACATGTGTTCCAAGTGCATGGGGGCCGTTCAAGTATTACGTAAGCTAATTTTTTGCCATTTTTGACACCCCCATCAGCAAAACGCTGACCCCCCCCCCCTGTCAGCAAAACTTCATCATCAGCTCTGCCCCACTGGATCCTAACTCATATTTTAATAAAGGATGGTTGATGTAAGCATTATCCAAACTCCCCCTCTCATCAAAAGTCAGTAAATCGGAAATCCCCCCCCCCATCGATGATGATGTAATACTTGAACGGCCCCATGTGTGTCCCTAATGTGGCACTCTGTTGTCGAGTTCCGATTGTTTCGTGTTCACGTTGTTGCCATCTGTCGGCCAAACAGAACCACATACTACGAAAAAAATTCAAATTCCGTTGAGATCATCCACCATTCAATTGTCCTGGGGGTCTATTATGCTCATGTTGTTATACAGTAGACTCTCTGTAACTTGACTTGACACCCTAAAAGTATCGACAAACCTGTCGACTTAGCGGGGTTTCGCTCTAAATTTTTGTCCGATCGTTTTTGTGTACGTAATTATATACATTCAAACAATTCGATTAAATAAAATGATAATTCTCCATTAATTTTAATTCGTGATTGTTTCATAATAGAATCAAAACATATAAAAAAATTTACCGCATGAAAAATAATCAAGTATATTTGTTTTTCTTTCCGCAGAGAAAACAAAAATTCTTCTACACTGTTCAGTTTATGCTGCGATTGTTCGGCTTTTTCTTGAATGCGTAGGAATATCATATCTACAGCTTTTAATGCATCATGGCGAGATGGTGCATTCTTCTTCATCTGAACTTTCTGATTCTATTTCTTCGGAACATGAAATACTTTTGATTGATACCTCTTTGATTGATTCTATAATATCGTCGTCTTCTAAAAGTCCTGAAGTTACAAGATCAAAGTCAACGTTCACAAATTCATTCTCTATAAAATCACCTGTAGCGTTATTTATGCTTTCTCCACACGTAATTTGAGAAGAATCTTCGGATAAGTTATCATTTTCCAAACACTCGGAACAAAAACTAACATGACGAAAGCAGTTCCGAATCGTGGCACTCGTGACTGACTTCCACGCAGAATCAATCATTTCAATAACATCTAAAACCAAAATTTTTGCGCCCATTCCAACATCCATAAATTTTTTGGGTCTGTAATTTTCTGTAAAAAGTTTTCGTACTTAGGATAATTCCTTGATCCAGTGGTTGTGAAATTGCTGTTGAATTAGGTGGTAAAAAGCATAATTTCATTGCAGAAAGGTCCAAGTCTATTCCTCCAATTTGCTGGAGTTGTCACTCTTAAGATGTAATAGCATATCTTCTTTCTGCAGTGGACATAGTCTTTGACGCAAAGGCCACAGGGTGTACCTGTGGACGATTGGGTCCCTTGATCACACAGACTTTCGCAGACTTAGTGGCGGACATGCAAGTTAGCTGGCACTCGAACATTTCCTTTCACGTTCAAGTTTGTCGCACCAGGATTTGAAAGATTCCTGTGAGGAAGCTTGAGTTTCGGAAATCAGTTTTTCTTCAGTCTGTAGAGCCTGTCTGGGATGACTGTAACATCTGTTCCTGAATCCAACAGAAAGTTGATTCCGACATCTCAGACTAAGACATCTTTTTCCCAAGTCTCTTTATGCGATGACGCAGATGATACTAAGTAGCCAAGGAATGACCTTGGCGTCTTTATCCCAACTTGACGCACTGTCTGAACGTTTGCAGCTACCCTTGACTTGCAAACTCTAGTGAAGTGATTTTTCTTAACTCACATGGTGTTCTTGGTCAGGCAGCATATTGTCGTGCAGGAATTCTTGTCATGAAACTTTCCTCGTTCCTATTAAAACAAGAAGAATAAGCTTCATTCCTACTGCGGGTCTGGCCCTGCTTTTCCTTCATTGTTTTTTGGTTTTTTTTTGCTCTTGTTTCTTGGACTATGAGCTTCCCTGTTGATTCCTGCGACCCTGGACATGATCCTGGCTAGCTATGATCTGGTTTAACCAGCACCTCCTAGAGATAACACCTACGGCGATGCGGTCACTGATAATTGATTTTTGGAGAGCTGGATACTTGCATGACTCCGCTAGCACACAGAGAGCAGAGAGATGAACTCGTCCACTGGTTCCCTGGAGTGGTGAACACGGTTGTTGAACTTAGTCTGCTCATATATGATGTTCTTCGTAGGCATGAAATGTCAGTCAAATGCTGCTGTAACCAAATCTTACTTCTCCTGGTCTGCTGTTGACAGGTGAAACGAGGTCAAAATGTTCCCCGCTGGATCACCCAACAAGTAGAGAAGCATGTTGACAGTCTTTTTCATCCTTCTTTGCTAGCCTTGACACGTTGCAAAATCTTTCGAAGCATTTCTTTTCTTTTTGGTCACTCAGATGGTATTGCGAATGAAAGCAATTCAGGACAAGGCACTTGAAATGTCAACAACATGCTCTTAGCCCTAACCATAGAAAAAGCGGCGATTTAGGCTTAGTTATTCGCATGTAAGCAATCAAGCTAAGACTTAATCAACGACCTTCGAAAAGTGTCAGTGGATCTTTCTGGATCCCGCAGCTTCCACCAAGCTTCGTTTGGCCTTCTAGACATATCACAATTTAAGTATACACTAGAGCCAAAGAGACTAATTTATCACATTTATTTATATAGATACCTAAACCAGAGCATTTGACATGCTCTTTCATTCAACAGTCAACCACCTCTCTTGTCCAGCTCCATGGCCTTTTCACCCGATCCGATTATTATATGTCACTTCATTTCACTTCCGACACAGGTTTTACCTCTTACCCTTACAAGATTTACATATAAAATGGAATAAACCAATTAATTATTCATGAAAATGCCTTAGGAAATGAAAACGAAATGGACACAGGAATGCAAACATTGGCTTGAAGTTTGTGAGTAGTGGTGAATGTTTAGCTTTGTGCCGGGGGAGGGGGCGCCCAGGACAACATAATCTTAGTACAATTAAAAAAAAGACTAAAAAACTTAATTGTTATTTTAATTTTCAATTGAAAGTCAAATACAGCACCTCATAGGCACTGCAACCAAGAGGGTTCAAGCCACATGAACCAACCCCCCCACTTTTCTGAGGTCGCAGCAGAGTCCCTTAATAATTCATGAATATTCAATGCATTCCCAACCTGCATACACCCTTGAGGCTGTGTATACGGATGTCCAGCAACCCTAGACTGCCTACCTAATCCCTGTTTTATTTATATCAGAACTCCTACAGCTGAGAACTCAAAAACTTATATTTAGCTCACAGCGTAGGCCAGTTTTGATGCAAAACAGATTTTTGAACATTTGGCCATCGAGTAGAGTGGCAGGTACATGCATATACAAATTCATCATTATGGTAAAGATCAATGTGATTTAAAAAAATAAAAAACAAGATTTTTTTTTTTTTAAAACCAATTTCCGCAGTATTGAGAGTAGCTTTGCTTAGTAGTTAGCAATACTTTGTCACCTGGGGCAAACTGACATTTTGGCACCCAGCGCCATGTAGAGGAAGCAGTTAAAGGGAAAATTTCACACCCCTTTTGGTCCAGCGCCTGTTCATCAGACTTGTCTCCCCCCCCCCCCAATTGCAGCCCTGGGCTACAGAAACAGTTTTTGGCGATTTCTTAAAATTTTTGCTTTTGTCACTTACAACAAAGTGGTGCAATTGCTGTTACCTTATGTTCAATCCCTTTATCAATTTCAAGTTGTCAAGTGTTAAGAGATGTGTGTGATAAACCTCATTTTTCAAACTACATACGAAAAGTGCTATCAGAAAAAAGTTAACTGATATTGTTTACATACATTGTATAACTGATACATTGTTTTTATAAAATCCAGCCGAATTATTCTTTTACTCAATACACTATGCTAACAAATCATAATTTTTCTGTGTTTGGTTTTTACTGCATGAACCAATGATTAATTTTATCTGCACCATTCAAAACTGTCCACTGGGTGGACATTATTAAAAATTTCCACAGAGACTCAACTGGTGACAGTTTGCACACACCCAATTGAAAACCTACATGGGTACAGTAATTGTATTACATGATTTTTTTCAATCTCCAAACCCATTTAGATGTTGAGTATTCTAGTATGCCTAATTTTAATTTTAAAATTCTTACCTCTGCATCAAGTAAGCAAGCCAGCCTCTTTGCATAGGGAACAAATTCTTTTTGGTTGTTACTACTAACAGCAAAATCTGCTGAGCAGTTGTCACCAATAAAAGCCCATTGATACCTGTTGATGAAAATGAAACTTCAGCAAAGTGTAGAAAATGCAGTACAATGCATTAAATGTACAGGGTCAGAGAGTAATAAGTTCACCACTTTACTGTGGGGGAGTGTGTTCTCTGCTCCAAATGAGATTTGCATAACTAAAAATTTGTACAAAAGGTTATTCAAATGTGCTTGTCATTTATTAAAAAAAGTACAAAAATCCATCGACAGGTGGGCACTGAAGCAACTGAAACATATGAATAATGAATATTGTGACGGTCAAGACTGACCGTATTCACGAATATAGGTGGCGCACCCGAGATTCGCTCTCGTGGCAGTCGTGTTTGAGAGTGGTTCGAATGAAGTGGTTGTGATGTTCACCCACGCGGTGTACATGTTGTCGTAAGCCGGATTTCCCCCCCCCCCCAGATGTAAATTTTCAGTCCCTTGAAAATGAAAATATAGTAGTTTCAACCCTACGAGGCTACAATTTGGTGCCCAACGTGAAATATGACGTGTTTTTTTTTCAACTCAAGGGAAATCGTCAGCGTTCAGCCTGAACATACCTACGAATTGGTAAGTGAAACTTTCGTCGCAAATGTTCGTCCGATGTTCGTTTTCAACCTGAAAAGAACTTATAGCATCAGTTGTTTCGAATGTTCATCCATGTCCGTTTTCAACCTGAAAAGAATTCATCGCATCGGCTGTTTCGAAATTCGCGAAAGTGTTCGTCGAGTGTGAAAATGTTTAATGTTAGTTTTTTTTATGTCGTTCCGCACGTCTCAAAAGTGTAGATTTTTTTTTGTATTGTTATTGAAACATTCCTTTATATTATATAGTGTGACATGGCTTATTTAGCAAAAGGAAAGAAGCAAGACCTCATCGTTCTAGCTCAAGCATTGGGAGTAGCAGTGTCAACCGACATGACAGTCATTCAGATAAAATCTGCAATAATCAACCACGACGAATATGATGAGGACTTTATGAAAGAATTCCTGCTAACTGTCATTGATGAGAGAATTTCGAACTCTAGACGCCAAGATCAATGGCAACAAGCCACGCTTCAAGCGGAAAAGAAAATCGAAATCCGAAAGTTGGAAATGCAATTCGAACTTGAAAAAGTCAAACTTCAACCCGAAGTCGCTTATAACAGTGCCAGCTCTGTGTCAACGTCACCAGAATTTAGATTTGAACTTCATAAACTGCTCCCAAGTTTCGACATTCAAAAGGATGACATATCCTTGTTTCTATCTCTCGCTGAACGGCAACTCAAATTGACAAATGTCCCTGAAGAATTTTGGGTATCCCACCTCATCACAGTCCTGCCGAGTAGTGTAACATCGCTCATCGCACAGGAACCTGAAGATAAAGCATCTGATTATCAACATGTAGAAGGGGTCCTCCTGAAACGTTTCCGATTATCTGCTGAAAAATTCCGCCAACTTTTTGCTACTCACAAGAAATCGAAAGACAGTACTTGGCGTGATTACTATTTCGAGCTCAGGTCGTTCTTTGAGAACTGGTTAACTGAATCGAACATCACAACTTTCCATGGGTTAAAGGACTTGATCATTACTGACCAGATGAAAAATGAATGCAAAGAGCATCTAATGGATGAGTGGACAGAAGTAATCTCACCCACTGTTCTTGCCGATAAACTGGATGCCTATGACAATATCAGAAGTGTTTTCAACCGAAACAATTTTTCGAATAAACCCGAACAAGTTCGTAAAACTGTGCAACCCTAAAAATCCGTACCTTTACATGACAGATCGTCTATCATTAGCTATGGATGGCGTATGCCAGGGTTCATCAAAGCGAAATATCCAAATTGCTCTCCATCGACTGCGACAGCCGTGAAATCACCAAACAACGCTATTTTGTACAGCTGTCAACCCACAGACGCTCAGGTATCGCTACTGCTGATGGAAATTCAAGTATGTCAAGATCGTGGTCTCATATGTATCGACACAGGTGAGACACACTCAGTCGCAGGGGAACTCTTATACAAGCTTTTCCTAAGTAAAAATATACCAATGAACAGTGCCACCACGACCATTTGTCTGGCCGATGGTACCTGGTCTATCAGCAAGGTCTATGAAGTCAAAGTACCTGTACGCGATGGAAATCGAACTGTCAATACTACCTTTGTGATCTTACCAGAAGCAAAGGGTAACCAATCACTGCAGGGATTGGACTTCCTGACGGCAGCAGGCAGTGACACTTTTTCAGTGACACTCCCCAGTACCAATTCTCATTCCCACAAGTTCCAACGGCTCCTGCAGTATCGGAATCAGTGGACCTCATGCATTCATACCGATTGCGTGCTGACGAGGGAAGAGATTTGACTCCTGAACAAAAGCGTCAACTTAGCGCCCTGCTAAGCAAACATCAGGATGTCTTCAAACCAGGGGGAGAGCCTACTCCATTCGTTCAACATCATATCAACACTGGAAATAACCCACCAACAGCTGTCCCTCCGTACCGAATGTTTCCAGCGAAGAAAGAGTTGCTACGGAAAGAACTAGATGCACTCCTCGATCAAGGTATTATCGAAGAATGTGATTCCCCATTTGCTGCCCCAGTGGTATTGATCCCGAAACCTAATGGAAATGTCCGATTATGTGTTGACTATCGTAAGCTGAACGCAAATACTATCCCCGATAAATACCCATTGCCCAGAATGGACGATCTAGTTCATAGTGCAAGCATACATCTTTCATGAGTTCCATGGACTTGAAGTCCGGATATCATCAGGTTGGTGTGTTCCCACCGGATCGAGATAAAATAGCATTCGTATGCCCGTTTGGTACGTACCATTTTTTACGCATGTCTTTTGGACTTCGAAACACCCCGGTGACATTCCAATGACTCATTGATAATTTTCGTCGAGGGCTGCAGGATGTTAACATCCTCGCGTATTTGGACGATATCATTGTTTTATCATCAACATTCGATAATCATCTCAGTGATTTGAAATCTGTGTTTCAGCGGCTTAAATCCTTTAAGCTCACGGCTAATCGAGCCAAATGCAATTTTGTGTGTTCTAGAATAAAGTATTTGGGTCACTGGATAACTTCAAAAGGAATCGAGGTCGATCACGACAAAATATCAGCTGTTCTTGCCATATCAGCTCCAAAGAATGTTAAACAGGTACAGTAGTTTCTACAGTCTTGTTCTCGGTATCGTCGTTTCATTCCAAATTTTGCGGACATGTCAAGACCCTTGAGTAACCTCACAAAGAAGAAAGCCATTCGGAAATGGACACCTGAAGAACAACAATCCTTCGAGACCCTCAAAAACTCTCTGATGACTTCTCCAGTATTGAAGCAAGCTGATGAAACTAAGCCGTTCGTTATCCGCACAGATGCCAGCTCCTATACATTAGGTGCTGTCTTACTGCAAGGAGAAGCCCAGGAAGAACATCCTATCGAATACGCAAGTAGATTATTGAATGCTGCAGAAAAGAACTATTCTACTACCGAGAGGGTTGTGTGGGCATTGGATAAGTTCAGAGGATACGTGGAAGGCGCTGAGATCCATATTGCTTCGAATCACCAGCTCCTAAAGTGGCTAATGAGCCTGAAGTCACCATCTGGTAGACTTGCTAGGTGGGCTTTGCTCATACAGGCTCATAATATGAAAATAGATTACATACCAGGTAGGGCAAATGTATTTGCTGATATGTTGTCCCGGTTACCAAATGCACCTGAAGAGCCTTGTGAGATCCATACAATTACAGTGGATTTTCGTGCTCGCAACCCTAGTGACATTAGGAATGAACAACTCAAAGATGATGATTTAAAAAAAATCATAGAGGCTTTTGAAAAACCTCAAAGGGACACTGATTTCACAACATGGACTGCTCGTGGCTATCTTATGAATCAAGGAGTGTTATTCAGATACGCCCCAGACAGTGAAAATGAGGAAGCCCAATTAGTCGTTCCTAAACACGAATGTGAACGCGTTTTGAAAGAATACCATGATGCACCTACCTCTGCTCATTATGGTGCTGATGGAACATACCGCAGAATCAGTAAACGTTATTATTGGACTGGAATGAGAAAACGCATTGCCGACTATGTCAAAAATTGTAGTGAATGCAATCGCTACAAGGCTGATAACCAAAAACCAGCTGGGTTACTTCAAACCATTGTATATAATCAACGATTTGAGACCATTGCTATTGATCTTTTTGGCTGTAACAAAGGACGGTACACGGTGGATTCTTATCGTGGAAGATTGTGCAACCAAGTGGGTGGAGCTGTTTGCATTGTCCCATGCTACTGCAAGACAATGCGCTACAACGTTGCTCGAAGAAGTCTTTCTGCACTATGGGTTACCGAGACGTATTGTAACGTATCGGGATCCGATCCCTCTACGTTAATAGTGATCTTGTCGTTGTGTGGGAAATTCCTTCTTATTTTAGACCCCAGGGACCTCTCAGTTACCGGAAACCACCCGAGGACCCGCTGGCAAACAAGTAAGGGCCAGAATGTTCGTTTAGTTTGGCAGTCGACGGGTGGGGTCTTTCGGCTGTCGAACGAGAATGGGCCAGAGGTCGGGCTACTGATGTCCCACATAAATTAATTTCCCTCATGACGACGATGTCGCTATTTTCGTGGAGGGGTCTGGTCCAGATTATGTATAGTTTGGGCGAGGCTCAAGCAGTGGCGGATCATGATTTTGGGAGGCCCCAGGCGCAACCTGATCTGGAGGCCCCCCTATCAGGGGCAGATTAAAGGTAGGGGCTGTCACCCCCCCCCCCCGAGAGCAGAAAAATTAAATGGAAAAAAACGTTTTTTTCTACGTTTTTGACTGAATAACAAACCAAGAAAAATAAATTTGCTTAAAAAAGGGGGAAAATTCAGAATTTTTTCCAAAAAAAATCAAAACCGTCCTGAAAAATTGAACACATGGTCACAACCACTGCCCCCACCCACAAATTTGCGTTTATCCACCACTGCACCCTTTTGGCCCTAATAAGAACGAGATGGTTCACTAATGAACAATATTATGAAAATCATAACTTTTTTTTTATTTTTGCATCACCAAAACCATAAACACAAAAATAAGATAAGGAAATATAATGATATTCTCTGGTACTAGATGAAAAATAATCACACTCCCATTAAAAAAAGAAATCACAGTAAAATTCTGCATCATATTTTTAGTAATCTAAGATGTCCGTCCTGGTGCCTTCAGCCACACGGCAAAAATGGAGATCCGTCATAGTTTTAGTAATTTAATATTACTGATTAATAAAGATTTGATAATATCTCAAATATAATATACTTGATTTGATAAAAAAGATACTGATAATATTTAATAGAAAAACATTTCTTCAGTAGAGGGAATAGAGGGAAGAAATTATATCAGGGTAAATATAAGAATTATATTTTTAATGGAAGAAATTAGTTCAGAATGAATTAAAATTATTGTCAATGAAAGAAATTATTTAAAAAATTTTTTTTAGAAATTATTATTTTTTGTTTGTTTATTCTATTTTATTTTTACTATTATTACATTGATTATTATTATTTTCTCTTTCAGCCACCTCGTTGGGCACTCTGCCTGTTGTGGCCTTTGCCTTTGTATTATTTGTATTCAGAGTGAATAAAAATCTTCTATATTATGCCTCCCCCCATTGTGGCCCGCGTACTTTATAAAATGTTTCAATATGGCCTGCTATGCCTCAAAGGTTGAAGACCCCTGCAGTAGACTCTCGCTAATCCGGTACGTATTAGACCACGGTGTGCCAGATTTTACCGAAATTGCTGGATTAACTTTGAAGAAACCCATTGAAATAATATATGAAATTTCGTGCAAAGACATAGTCAGGACTTGATCAGCAATTAAGAAATATTAGAACGTGTTAAGGGGTTAGGGCATCAGGAGAAAAGTGACACCACACCACCTAAATATCCTGGACTACTGGACGTGCTGGATTAGAGCACGACCGAATTCTCGAGAGACTACTGTAGTTGAATTGAAATGCTCAAATAAAAATTTATCAGATAATTTATATATTTTTAGTTTTGCTTACCGTTATTTTTGGAGATTCTGCAATCTAAATCCTAAAGGAAATCTTGAGGATCGGCATGAAGATTTTTTTCATTACAATAACACACATTACAATTACATTAACAATAAACACTTTTCGGTCTGACACAAAGATGTTGTCTACCCAAGCCTCCTTGACCAATCCAAAAATGTAGCTCTTTTTTTTAGAAAGATGGAAAAGAAACCCCCTTGATTTTTTTCAGCCGGGGAGGGAGTGTTAAAAGAGAAACAGAAAAATCACGTGATTCAGAATGCATGTTATTCAGCATTCATTTCAAACCCCACTTTTTTTTTTGTCATATGGTCGTATGGTTCCAGTCATAGATTGCAAATGTATATGTTGTTTGAACCAGCTTATAGTATTTCATTCAAACAAGCGGGAGACAAAATCACAATAAGAGCTCTACTACATTCATTTTAATTAGTACGAGTGTCTCTTCCTGTCGATGTCGCCGCTTGCCGATAGCCATCTTGCCATCCATTATACTGTATACAAAAGCTTACATCAAAGCTGTCGTATTATCGGCGCCCATAAAAGCATTTAATACTGTGGAATCAGACATCTGTTTATGCCTTCACTCCAATTTTCATTTCGGACAGACATTAGGACCTGCTGTTCTCACCCCTCCTCCTGCTTGTGCCCTTAGGGAAATACTGTTTGAAAATGACCCTCCCTGAATGATCGCTTTACAATGTCTCTTCTTTCTTTGCTACCACATTCTTAACTAAGAATCGTTTTTGTTCCATAGTTAAGAATCGAGTTAAGAACCAAGGCAACCCACTTCTTAGCTTGATTCTTAGTAAACATTTTTTTTCTTCTATGCGAGATAACTTAAATTCTTTCTTTAATAGAAGTTTTCTATGATTCATATTTTAAAAAATGGAAAAAAAAAATTAACAATGCATTTTTATTTCAAAATAAGGAATTCGTCAGACTTTTTAAGTTATCGAAAAGTTATCTGAAGGTTGTGTGGGAGAGTTGAAAACAGTGTTAGAGTCTATATACAGCACATATATGTTGATAATAGTGATAAAATATCGGATTATTTCAATAAAGTTTGATAAATTTTGCTACATTTATCACATTTACCAGTGATTATGCATAATTCTCAAATTTTCAATCCATAAATATCATGATCGATGAGTCGTAAACACAATTTTTTTCATATTATGGGAACTTAATATAACTCACATTATGGAATTATTAAATTCAAATCATATATGATTTGAAATTTTTTATTAGTTTAAAACTTGAGAGAAAATTGAATTTCGCCCACAAAATATGTGAGATAAAGCTTCAATCGGCCGAAATATAATTGTACATAAATTAAAAATCATTATTAACCTGCTGCTGCGTCTGTTTTTTTCACATACTTCGGTGTACGTGAAAAAGCCAACATTACAGAAGCGATGACCATTTTTAATATTGGTGTATTATCTGATCACTATATATTATTTTTTTTGGCCACGAAGCAGCTATGCAATACATGTACAGTACCACGTTCATTTCGCCATGACAATTAATTTAAAGAAACATGAAGCGTGTTATAAAAATTATTGTTAGCACCTACAAATGTGATAGATTCACGGTATATGAGCAAAATTTATCAAACTTACCGAAATGGCCGGTGAATATTTATATAATAACCGCAGCTCTTTATCACTTTCACCATAACATGTACAGCATAGCCCCTCTTCATGGAGGGTGGCAGGGATCCATCCCAGTGAACGTGGGATGAATCTTTGATTCGAATCATATCGGATGATTAAGTATGGATATGTTTGTTTTTTACTGTAACATGTTAAAAAAATATTATGTATTTATCATTTCTTCAAAACCGTATTCACATTTGCTGAAATAATCTCCGCCATTTTTTCAGGCTAGCGTCGCTCTAAAATTTCTTTTCCTCCTTATCTTGTCAACAACGAGCTGTTGTTAATTTTTAGCTGGGCGCTGATTGGCCAATGGCGAAATTCCCCAAAAGGGAAATTTATCGGCCTGTCCATCGTCACGTGACCTTAAGAATAACTTTTAACAATCACATCGTGGTTTTATTCGGAGCTCGATTCTTAACGTGATTCTTACGAACCGATTCTTACGTATGGATGATTGGTTATTAAGAATCAGAAGGTGGTACACCCCCAGTATACATAAAAAAAAAAAAAAATTGGGGTTAAAAAAAAAGGGAGAGCAGATACTGTACTTAGTTCAGGAGATTTGTTGATGCGCATGTAAATTCATATGTAGGATGAAGCACACAACTATTTGGAGGCCCCCCGCTCTGCCGAGGCCCCAGGCGAGCGCCTCATGCGCCTGTGCGGTAATCCGCCACTGGGCTCAAGGGTTTGCCCGGTTAAATATTTTTATTTTTATTAAGGAACCTCCCGGGGGAGGTGTTACAAGTCACGTTGTACGGAAAATATAGTGTTGTACTCACTTGTTTTTGGCGGGGGGTTGCAGACCTCCGTCGGAACATTTCATTTCTTTTTGTCTCGTTTGGTTATTGTTTATATAGTCTGTCATTGTTTAAGAGTCTGATCAGCTCTCCGGATTGTGTCATGTTGCCAGATTCCGATGTAATAATTCAATTGTAATGTTTATAATATAGTAATGCATGAATATGTAAATCCGATATTTTTGTTGAGGCGAAAAGGCCTTGCGAGAACATGTGGTCCCAAATTTCTTGTGAAATAGGAGCATAAATTCCTCCCTCTTTGTCTCTCACATTGCGTTCATCCTTTGTTTGTTCTTTTCAACTGAAGCCCTCTAGTAGGACGGTTCACCGTCTTGCTACCGTATCCATTGGCCTTAGGCTGGAAAACTAAGCTGATAATTAGTTAAAATGCAATAGTTTACACTGTTTGAATTTGTTTCCCGGCAGGTCCGGAATCGAAAACATTAATTAATCTTCACAGTCAAAATTCTTCATTGCTGATTAAAATGGTCCGGCCCTCAACCGAGAGGCCCCCCCGGAGCTGACCAAGGTGGTCCGGCCCTCAACCGAGGCCCCCTGGAGCTGATCATCCTTTGTTTGTTCTTTTCAACTGAAGCCCTCTAGTAGGACAGTTCACCGTCTTGCTACCGTATCCATTGACCTTAGGCTGGGAAACTAAGCTGATAATTAGTTAAAATGCAATAGTTTACACTGTTTGAATTTGTTTCCCGGCAGATCCGGAATCGAAAACATTAATTAATCTTCACAGTCAAAATTCTTCATTGCTGATTAAAGTGGTCCGGTCCTCAACCGAGAGGCCCCCCTGGAGCTGATCAAGGTGGTCCGACCCTCAACCGAGAGGCCTCCTGGTACTAATCGAAACGATCTGGCTCTCAACGGAGAGACCTTCACTGATACTTGCGGGGAAAAGCTACGTCGAAGTGACTAACAACATCGAATGTCCGATCAGCATAAAAGTTTGACTGTTGATGATCATCAATTGGTGAGCCAGTATCTTTCTGTTAAATAGAGGGCACCATGCTGTACTAATCTATTGTTAAAATTGACTTACTTTATATTGAATTTAATAAATAATATTTCATGCGAAAGTTTATTTGCAATCATTTTACACTTGTCGTTTGCCATCTTATTACTGGATATTTCGAACCAGGCAAGCAACTCCCATAAGGGACGTTGCAGTATAATAAGTGATAATGGCACACAGTTTGTCAGTGCAGTAATGCAGCAATTATGCTATATTTTGGACATAGCCCAAGCACTTACTCCCGTGTATCATCCCCAAGCCAATCCAGTCGAAAGGAAAAAATAGAGACCTAAAACCTCGTCTCGCCATACTGGTCGGAGATGATCATTCCTCCTGGTCTGAAAAACTATCAATGATATGATTTGCTATGAATACCACAACATGTGAAACCACAGGCCACACAGCTGCGTTCTTGCAGTTCGGAAGAGAACTCCGAACTATGGATGACGCTAGACACGATACACGAGCGGTCTTGGCTAACGATAACTTCGTACCTGAGATCACCCCTTACCTCAAAAGTTTTGCGTTCATTATGGACAAACTGAAAGATTCAATCAGTGAGAAACAACACCAAAGAAAGGGATATGCGGATCAAAATAGAAGAAACAAACCTGTTTACAATCCCGGTGATCGAGTACGGGTCAACCAACACCTATTGAGCAACGCTGTAAAATGCAAGACGAAGTTTATGCCTTGAAGAGACGGACCTTACATTGTCTTATCCCAGAGATCCCCATGTACATATGAAGTGGCTAATCCATCTCAACCACAAATACCGCTTGAAGTGTATCATACATCAGCACTTTGACCCTGCAACAACATTGCACAGACATACCGAGACGGTTTCATGAAACCAGAGGTCTGTGACGGTGAAGGCCGACCGTATTCACGAATATAGGTGGCGCGCCCGAGATTCGCTCTCGTGTTCGAGAGTGGTTCGAATGAAGTTGTGATGTCGCCCACGCAGTGTATATGTTGTTGTAAGCTGAATTTCCCCCCCCCCCCCAGATGTAAATTTTCAGTCCCTTGAAAATAAAAATATAGTAGTTTCAACCCTACAAGGCTACAATATGCTTACACATATAAATGTGGGATTTTAAGATACAGTTTTGCTTTTGCTACTGAGCAAAAGCAACTGGCACTGCAGCACATATGAAAATTAATGAGAATAGGATATAGAAGAATGGCAAGGAATAGTTGAAAACGATAGAGCAAAATGCCACGTTTTTCTCGTGTCGCATCATGTTTGCACATTTAGGAAGCTGATGTGTTTTTCTCTACCAGGAGCCCACAGAGAAAATGGGGGCTCGCCAGCCAGGATTTGAATTAGAAAAATTTAAATGTGGTAACGAATCATCTTGATTCAAGTTTTGTTAGCAAATCATCCTGATTAGTCTTTGTATGGGCCATCCAGGCTCAGAGATTTCAAGATTGCAGGTCAATGACAACGAATCATTATAATTCAAGTTTGTACTCATCCAACCGGAAGGAAATTTACTCGCAGAATGGAAATGATAGCCAGTCAAGGCAAAAACTTAATTAGCATTGCACGATTTCATAATTCACGGAAACATTACAAAAAAGAAGTAATTGAACAAATAAAACTAAAACTTATTAAAATGTTAAATATGTTGTCCACTATGTTCTGGCAATGAGGTGAAACCACAAAAATGAAGGTTCAACATGTCATGGTCACGATGTTGATGTGCTTGCAATTCACCAGTTTGCAATTCGATCACTGCACATAATATTTTGGGGTAAAAGCCAAAAGTTGCAAGAGCATAGCTACCAACTTTTGAAAATGAAAATTAGGGAGATTTTTGCACAGACCCGTATTTTATACTAAAACCACTCCCTAATAAATACAAAAGGGATTTTTTCAAATAAAATAGGGATTTTCCACCATGGGTGGAGATATGGGGGTCGCCCCCCAACGTCAAAGGTGGAGTCGACTGATCTAATGTATATACACTGCTGGCCACCCAAATTGCAACACCAAGAAAGACAAGAGATATCGCAACAATATTTATTTTGTAGATAACATGTTGACCAAGCATCAAATGATTAAATTTATAGACTTCTGTGAAGTGTGGTTCCTGCCAAAATCAGTAGCCAGAGTAGCCGCCATTGTTGGAGATCACCGCTGCCACACGCCTCGGCATTGATTCAAAGAGACTTTGGATGTGTTCTTGGGGCACAGCAGACCAAGCAGCTTCCACGCGTTGCCAAAGTAGATCTGGTGTGGCAGCTGGGGATGTAATCTGGGTCAATCGTTGAGCAACCATGGACCACATGTTTTCTATCGGCGAAAGATCCGGAGAGCGAGCTGGCCAGGGAAGCAATTCAATCTGGCGATTGACGAAGAACCTTTGGACAATGCGTGCCACGTGTGGTCGCGCATTATCCTGTTGAAATATGGCTGTGGGCAAGCCCTGAAGGTAAGGAAGGACAACTGGCTCCAACACCTCGGGGATGTAGCGCTGGCATTTTAAAGTACCGGCAATGCGCACTAGAGGAGTGCGAGAGTGATATCCAATACCGCCCCATACCATAATACCCGGTGCAGGACCAGTGTGGCGGTGCATAACGCAGCTGTTCAGCATCCTCTCTCCACGGTGTCTCCAGACTCGAATCCGACCATCGTGGTGTTGCAGACAGAAGCGTGACTCGTCAGTAAAGACAATTTCATTCCATTGTGCCGTCCACATCCTTCTTTCATCGCACCATTGGCGGCGGAGACGTCTGTGGTTCTGCGTCAAGGGTAGACGAAGCAATGGACGTCTTGCGGACAGACCACTCTGCTGTAAACGGCGTTGAATGGTACGAGCAGACACTGGATGATGAGGTACAGACTGAATGTGCTGTGCTATGGTTCGTGATGTGGCTGAGTGATCCGTCACTGCCATACGCACAATACGCCTGTCATCACTTGAAGTGGTGCACTGAGGTGGATGCGATCGAACACGTCGGTCCGTCGTACCCTCCTGCATCCAGCGATCACATATCCGCATTACAGTTGTTTGGTTTCGTCCAACACGACTACCGATTTCCCTGAAAGATAATCCACAATCTCGGTAGGCCACTATCCTTCCTCTGTTGAACTCGGATACTTGATCAAAAGATGATCGCTGTTTTCTACGAGGCATAACTGATCGTTTTTTTGAAAAAACCACAAGAAAAACACAATTGCCGTACTTCAAATCGTCGAAATCTCCAAGCCTTAAATAGCGCTTTGAAGTGGTGCCACAGGCGCGCGTGATGTGGGTCTGCGCTGAAATTCTAATCATTTGCATATCTCACCTCTGCTAATGCATGTTGTAAATTTCATATTATTTGCATGCTTCCTTCAGGGTGTTGCATTTACGGTGGCCAGCAGTGTATGTGCATATGAATTGACATAATCATCATGCCCCTTCCCCCAGACTTTCAAGTCTATCTCGCCTATGTTTTCCAAACGTAAAAAAAGTTAAAGCATAGGAAATAAAATCCCTACTCACAAATTGAAGTCAAATAAAATAGCGATTTTACACACATTTATTTATTACTTTCATTGTCTAATGCTCACTTTCGTTCCGCCTTCTTCTCTCGGCTATCAGGCCGCTTTTTCTAAGTTTTTCCGTGTTTCATTTTTGGCTGTCTTGGCTCAGCGTGGAGTTAAATGGAAGTTAAACGCTACGGGAATAAAATCCCTACGCAAAAAACAAGTGAAATTGGAGGCTAAAACTTCAATGGTGATCTAAAAAATATTGTGTTCGATCAGAAACGATATGAACAAACATTCGGCGCTAATGACCGCAAAATCATCGGAAGATGAAGGGGAAAAAAACCCGTCATTTTTTGAAGAACACTGACTTTTGACAACATTTGCTTGATGTTTTTTTGGTTTCACGTGGGTGATGGTGGAAAGACCGATAAAAAATAACATTTTTTATGTCACAACATTAAAAATGTATGTGACATAAACATTGATGTGTTTAACACAACTTGTAAAAAAAGAAAAAGTCAGCACTTTTCTGGGATGTTTAATGAAAGGAGGGAAATTCATCAGGGAATAAGTATCTTTAAAATTGATTAAATATTTTTTTGCTTATCAGTATTCATGTTTTGCTATCACATGTACATAACTTCAACAAAAGAGGAAGTTTTGACTACATGCGCGCCACTATAATCTTCAATTATTATCAAGGACTATTGGCTGCTAAGCTATTTCCCTGCAGGACAACTTTTATTATTACCATCAGGGTTTTGTAAAACTTTCCCACCATTCCATTTACGACTTGTGACGTCATTTCAAAAGAGGGAAAAAAAACAGACACAAGAAATTCACACAAGTTTTGTGATTTTTGTAAAAATTTGGGAGATTTAAGAACTTTTCGGGAGGTCGAGAGAAGAAGCTAAAATTTGGGATACAAGGGTTAAGGTCAAGTGAACCGATGGCCAGGTGTCATGTCATCCTAGAATTGTCAAAATGGTTCTACAGCAGCTGCTTTGCTGGTATTGCAATGCGCATCTTGATAGAAGTTGTCCTATCCAAAATGGTATTATCCTGCTGGCTAAGTACAGCATCATCTACTTGTTCATTTTACTTTTTTCTTTTCTTTTGCCACAGAATTTTTCATTGCTTCAGGAGTATCCATGTAAATTTTCAAGTCATTCTGACCAATAGTTCTTATTGTATAGTTTTGGAATCAAAACCTGAAATTATAATCACCCTGTATATAGCTGATTTTTTATAAATCTTACTACTATACAGTAGCTCCCCCAATCGACATTTTGCATACATTGGCACCTATTTTTCAAAATCTTAAGAAAAAACTTGAAAAATTGTGACTTTTTCATTTTCTACCTTCATGATGAGTAAGGGAAAAAGTCTACATTTATATTTGTGCCTCTTGCAGTTTTACTGTGATTGGGTTTGTACCAACCCTTAAGAGAAAGAAAAAAGAAAGTGGAGGTTTCGTAACCATTTTTGACAATTGCTCTCAAGCCTCTCAGCCTCTGTTCCCCACCTTTATTAAAGGGCAGAATCTTACCCACTTCTAGCTGTAACATTTTCTCTTGCTATTGGTCATTCTCTGTAGAGCTCCTAGAACTATCTTTCATAGGTATGAGGATATGGCATTCACGAAATGCTCATTCTGTTCTGAGACTAAGGCACCTTTCGAAGAAATTAGGCACAGGAACCTATTGTGGACAGACCACTGAACTTATGAAGTAACGGCTAGGATTCAGCTCCAAGAAGTATCGCCTTTTCTTTGGGCCTTAGGTAGAGCTTGAGCTTCTAAAAATTCCACTTTATGTATGGGGGACTTAGCTAGATTCATAACGCCTAGAAATGCCACATTATCTGCAGGTGCTTCGGCAAGAGCTGTAGCTTGTGTATAGGGTGGTGTCAAAGACTAAGAAAAGGTGGAAAACAGCTATGAGCTTTTGAGACCTAAAAAACCCAAGATTTTGGGGCATGAAAGGGGGTTCTGGAAGAGTTTTTCTTAAAGGTGGGTAAATAAAAAATCTATCATCTGGGGTCAATAGCGCTCTAATATGTAGAAAATGGGAGAGGAAATTCTAGTCTTCTACATTTGTACAGCAATATATTGTACTATATTATACGGTGATAGTGCATAGTTTTATGTTAAAATTTTTGGACACATTGTCACTTTTTCAGACACATTATATTTTTCATATGTGTAGACCATAGTTTCCCAACCTTTTTTTATCCCGTCGCCCCCCCTTCTTCAGAAATTTTTTTCTCCCAGCGCTCCCCCCCCAACGCAATCTAACCCATAGAGTCCAATGCTATACCCATAGCTTCTACCACCCCCCTGGAACATTCCATCGCCCCCCAGGGGGGCGTTAACGCCCACGCTGGGAATCACCCTCAACTTTCAGCCCCCCAATGTTTTCTTGAAAAATATTGTGAAAAAAACAGTACGCTCTAAATAATGTCTATTTGCAACAAAGAACCGAACGACAGTTGCTGAAACATTTTTCGAGCCTCGTTGCAACAATATTTGACTGTGGGGAAGGGGGGGGGGGGGTAGAACACAGAAGCAAATAAACAAGTGAATTATAGTATTGGTTTAAAGAAAGGAAATGAAAATAAACAATTTTCAAAGGTTCAAGAGCCTCTCGGCCAGAACCTTGGCTCCTGAAGAACTTCAGATGATTACAGTGATTTTCTAGTTGATTTTGTATTGTATATAATGACCCACCCGTTGACGAGTGTTGATTATGTGAAAAATTTTTTTTCGGCCACAGCAGTCCTCCAAGTATGCTTTGATATCTCTCTGAGATATGAAGGGCATTGTGTCCGGTCTTAGAAGGTCGAAGGAGCCTCTAGGCAGGGCCGGAACTGGGGGGGGGGGTGAAGCAAAATTTAGGGAGCGGCAATTTTAGGGGGAACAAAGAACAACACTATAAAATTATCGAATTTTGAAGTTGTGTGGGGGGGGGGGGGCGGCAAAATAATGTTTGCCCCTGGTTGCAAAGATCCTAGTTAAACCCCCACCTTCAAGTTTTCTTCCTGTCTGGTTGGGTGTTTCGAAGATGAGAAACGAAACTAAAACAGATCAATAAAAAGCCTAAGAAAATATCCCTCAAAAATTAAAAAGCATTTCTTCAATTTAAAAAGTAAAAATTACCTAAGGAAGTACACTGGCCACCCCTTCATAAGCTATGTCTACACTGGTGCGCTTTTTCTGCGTCAATGCGCTTTCCACTGGCACACCTGTCATCAAGAGTGTCGTAAATCACTCAGGCGTGACTCAAACTTGTTGAAAGGCGGCCTTAAGAGGCATTCCTTTTCCTCCTGTTCCACCAGTTGTGGAGATTTTCGTTCAATTTCCCTTTCCTTTTCTTGAAGATTCAATGTTGTTTTCATAAGTTTTTCTCGATTTTTATATGATGTCATCCAAAAAAATACTTTTTGAAGACTTCAGGTCACGTAGTGCATTACGTGATATTATTGAAGGTAAATTTAAATTAACGGTAATTATAATTTCAAAATTATAAATTAAATGATTGAAAATTATTTTTTTGGTAGAATTTCATATTAAAATGCTGGTCGATTTCTTTTTCATGTTTTTGTGAAGAGCTCGCATTACTGAGGTTTGCTGTGTAATTATAAAATAATTCACGAGCTCTTTGCATGGCCAACTCAATGCATGGTGCAATACAGACACGTCGTGAGAACTTTGACCAAATGTGTTGGAAGGATAATAAGGATGATAATAAGATCTAATGGTATGATTTTTCAAAGTATGTAAAGTTAGTACGCCCTCTGAATATCACTCATCAGAGGTCCATGGTGCTGTTGAAACCCTTGACTCCACATTTTGACAACATTTCGTGGAGGCACACGAATAATACTTAGTCAACTGGTGGAGGATCATCCTTACTGGATGCAAGACCACTTTACCAGTGTCTGTTGTTTGCATGTTCACGGTTTGCCATTGTCGGCACCACAGAAAATGTCCCGAAGAAAACACTGCCTCTGTATCCTACTTTGGGTTATGAGGTTGCGTGATTTGGATAAAATGATGGATTCAGGATAATTGATTAATTTCTTAAAATAATTATTTATTTACAACACGAAACATAAGACGAAATAAAAAATCTACGGAGCGACATGTTAAGCTCTTGATGGTTCGATCACTTCTCTTGCGATTTCCCGCGCGACAATCCAATGGCGTCGGCTTTACAAGTGCCGCCATCTGTGAGATAAAATACAAATCGAATCTCACCACATGAGTTTCCCCCCAGTGAAGGAACATGGTGAGAGAACGATAAATGAGATACAAAAAATTATTCATAAGATGCAGAATAATAGATGTGCAAGACATAATACAATGATGCAGGAAATCATGTGCAATAAGTATACACTTAAAAAAAATATGATGCAAAATGTACAATTAAATGCAGAAAATTCAATAAGCTGTACAAAATATATATCAGATGCATAATATAAATGAGATGCATGAAATACAAGATGCAAAAAAAATCAATGAAATGTAGAATTATATGATGCAAAAAAAATATTATGATGCACAATTCGAAACAAAATTAATTTCGGTTATCAGCCTAGGACTGAATTTGACTTTTCTGCCAGACCTAGTGACATATGGTTGTACTGGCACAGTGTCATTTTTCTTTTCTTCGAGCTTGTTTTTGTCAAGTTCCACACAGACATCGTTAAAGATAAATGCGGGTTTCACTCTGTCAAGTGAAACACAGGTCTTTCTCCCATTTACATTTAAAGTGATATTTTTTTCATTACGAGAAATCACTTCATGGGGTCCAGTATATGGTTGTGTCAAAGGTGGTGTGATCTTGTCAATTCGAAGAAACACATGTGAGCAAGTTTGCAGTTGAGGATGCACATAAATTTTGGATTGACCATGAGCTGATGTTTTGCATGGTTTGATGCTATTCATACGCTCTCTGAGCTGTTGTACATATGTGTATGTTGATGAGAGCTGACCGGGTGTATCCGTGCAGAGATCTGCAGGTAATCTCAAAGATGTACCAAAAACTAACTCGGCACTAGAGGCTTTGATATCCGGCTTGACGGCTGCCCTGAGACCAAGTAAGATGGCTGGCAATGTGACGGTCCACTTTGGATTCTCATGTGCCTTCAATGAGCTTTTTAACACACGGTGGAACCGTTCGACCATGCCATTGGCCTGTGGATGGTAAGCAGTGGTACGAATCCTGCTAGTGCCAAGCAGGTTGATCAGTTCTCTGAAGAGTAATGATTCGAACTGCCGTCCTTGATCGGTTGTTATGGTTGATGGACATCCATAACGGCAAATCCAACCATCGAACAAGGCACGACAAACTGTGTCTGCTGTGATGTCTGCTACAGGTATGACTTCCGGCCATCTGGTGTAGCGATCAATTACTGTTAAGCAGTATGTCTTTCCTTCTGAAGGAGGCAGAGGTCCAACCAGATCGATATGAATATGAGAAAATCTTGCATCGGGTGTTGCAAAGGTGCCTAAAGGTGTTTTGGTATGCTTATGAACCTTTGAGCGTTGGCACTCATTGCAACACTTTACCCAATCTTTGATGTTCCTTCTCATGTTAGGCCAAACGTATCTTGCAGATATTAGCTGAGTAGATGATGTTACACCTGCATGAGCAAGATTGTGGAAATGATGAAAAATAGTCTTGCGGAAGCTCGCTGGAACAAATGGTCTTGGTGAGCCTGTAGACACATCACATACCAGTTCTGTTGCGGTAAATGGACTTGGCATTGACTTGAAAGTCAGTGAACTAGAGTTGTCTTGCTGTAACTGTTTTAATTCAGGGTCCTCTCGTTGAGCGGTTGCAAAAAGGTCAAAATCCAGGAATGGTGATTTGGAAATCGAGTTGATTTCTATTCTTGAAAGAGCGTCAGCTACCACATTATCTGCACCTTTAGTATGACGAACATCAGTGCTGAATTGCGAGATGAAGTCGAGGTGTCGCCATTGACGTGGGCTGCATTTATCAGGATTTTGCTTGAAGGCGAAGACAAGAGGTTTCTGATCGGTGAAAATTATGAACTCACGGCCGTCTAGCATGTGCCGGAATCTTTTGACAGCAGTGTACATTGCTAACAGTTCTCGGTCGTAAGTGGAAAACTTCTGTTGACTCTTTGTCAGTTTCATGGACAGGAATGCAATGGGTTCCCATCCTTTTCCATTTGATTGCATTAGCGAACCACCGACTGCTAAATCACTGGCGTCAACCCATAGACTTAGCTTGGCACCAGGAATTGGATGGTGAAGTAATGTTGCACCCGCTAAAGCTTGCTTCACATCGATGAATGCTTGCTCGGCTGGATCAGTCCACTGAAGGATATCAGCTGGCTTGGTTTGAGTAGCTCTTTTGGATTTCTTTTTGTTTTTTATTCCCTCCAAAAACTTGTGTAGAGGTGTTAAGATGTGTGCAGCTCTGGGCACAAAACGACGATAAAAGTTGAAGAGACCAAGAAAACGTCGTAATTGAGTGATGGTGTTTGGCTTAGGAAAGTTCAGGATGCAATCAACACGATCTGTTAAAGGCTCGATGCCAGATCCAGAAACTTGGTAACCCAAAAATTCAATTGATGAAACACCAAATACACATTTAGAGGGCTTGATGCTGAGGCCATATATTTGCAGACATTCGAATAACAACCTGAGATGTTCGATGTGCTCTTCTGGTGATTTCGAGGCTACCAGTATGTCATCAACAAAGGCATATACAAATGGAAGTCCACGAGTGACCTCGTCAATAAACCTTTGGAATGTGGCTGCAGCGTTGCAAAGGCCAAATTGCATTCGAGTGCTCTCGAACAACCCAAACGGTGTGATAATAGCACTTTTATGGACATCTTCCGGATGTATAGGAATCTGATGATAGGCCCTAATGAGATCTATATGGGAAAAGATTTTACTACCATGCAATTCAGATGTAAAGTCCAGAACATTTGGAACACTGTACCGGTCTTTCACAGTCTGTGCATTTAAAGCTCGGTAATCACCAACTGGACGCCATTCATCACTGTCCTTTTTCGGGACCAAGTGCAGAGGTGATGCATAGCAGCTGTTAGATGGTCGTAAATGGCCGAGGTCAAGCATCTGCTGAAATTCTTGCTTCACGATTTTCAATCGATCAGGAGCTAGACGTCTTGGTTTGGCATGCACAGGTGGACCAACAGTCTCAATATGATGCACGACAGAGTGTTTCACAGGTTGTCCTGGTTGTGGTGGTTTGATTATGCCGGGAAACTTGCTGAGAAGGCTGTGGTAGATGGTGTCACCTTCGATGAGTTTGATTGAGTGAACTTCTGCAATGTGAAGATCACAGTCAGTATTGAGTTTTGTTGTCCTATCCAGCAAACATCATCGTCGGAGATCCGGAACAAGATCAAAGTTGAACAGAAAGTCTGCCCCAATGATGGGTGTGGAAACATTAGCCAGTAGGAAAGTCCAAGTGAAATTACGACGGAGATTGAAATCTAATGTCACCCTCTTTTGACCATAAACACTAATGGATGAAGCATTAGCAGCAGAGAGCTTCATAGTGGCGTCGCGGCGTCGTTGTGATGGTGATGCTGGAAGGATGGAAACATCGGATCCAGTGTCAATCAGGAATCGAATTTTGGAATTTCTGTCCATGGCAAAAAGGCGACGAGATGCCTGTGGCAAGGAGCATGTCGCGATTACTCCTCGCCCGCCCCGTTTTTTTGAAACTTGCACGGTGACACGCACTTTTTGGCGTTGTTGCCGAATTTGTTGTGATACCAGCAGTTTTCCGATCGTGGATGCGGACTGCGCGCACGTGAGGTACGTTGACGAGAGTTGCTACGCGAACGCAGGACGTTTTTCAACTCGCGGCGTAACTGAGCCACTTCGTCCCGAAGTTGCGCGACGGAATCCGGCTGTTGCGGTTTCTCAACTGCGTCAACATGATGAGGGTTCACTTCATGAATTTTGTCGGCGAGATGAGCAGCTTTCTCGAGAACGAGTGGAGTGACAGCAGCGAGAATGGACTGAGTTGATGCCGGTAGGTGTTGGAGAAAAAGCTCCATCAGCAATTCGTCGGAGACAGAATGCGATTCCGCTCGTCGTCGCAATTCGCGGAGAATGTCGGATGGTTTCCGATCTCCCAATGACCCGCATGTTAAGAGCTTTCGAAGTTGAGGGGACGACGACTCGCTCGACCGTTTAATCAGTTCCGATTTCAGCCTTTCATACGGATCCGTGGCCGGCGGATTAATGAGAATGTCTCTGACAAGAGCCGCACTTTCCGGAGGCAGATTCGCGACAACATAGTTGTACTTTGTGACAGATTCGGTTATCGGTTTCGGAACAGCGAGAGCGAAAGTGCTTTCACACATGATAAACCACAGCGCTGGATCATGGTGGTTAAAAAGTGGTACCTGAACGGCACTTACTTCCATGATGAAAATCCAGGAAAAGTGATGTCAAGTTCCAGAAAGTGAAAGTTCACTCACGGGAAACACCAGTAGATTGCCTCGTGCTGCAGTGAAGAAACGGGAACTTGTTTGAAGTCCGCGGTCACCATACTTTGGGTTACGAGGTTGCGTGATTTGAATAAAATGATGGATCAGGATAATTGATTAATTTCTTAAAATAATTATTTATTTACAACACGAAACATAAGACGAAATAAAAAATCTACGGAGCGACATGTTGAGCTCTTGATGGTTCGATCGCTTCTCCCTCGATTTCCTGCGTGACAATCCAATGGCGTCGGCTTTACAAGTGCCGCCATCTGTGAGATAAAATACAAATCAAATCTCACCACACTACGTTCCTTGGAGACTGGAAAAACATCTGTGCTACGCGCCAAGCTGCATAACTTCAAAGGGGAATAATTGTGAATGAATTAGGAATTTCCGGGCAATAGAAAACCACCTTTCCTTGAAGAACTTTCCAAACCCAAGAACTTTCTAATTGGAAGTTAGAAGACAGGAGGACCGTGTTAAAATTTATTTTTTATTTTGTGTGACACTGTATTTTAACTCTCATAACTGGTACAGGGTAATTTTTGAACGCCTCTTTTGAGCATTTTCCGAACTAGAATATTTCCTCTACGATGGATGGTTGATGAGATAAAGGCTGTATTAGCACTTACAGGACACCGTCAGCCTGTATATAGATAATACTGAATTCTTTCGAAATACTGCAGTAAATAGAAATGAAACACCTTTTGGGTGAGACAATATACTAGAGGGAAACAACGTATAGCCAAAATGAGAAACGAATAACAGCTAGACGAGTTTTGGAACTGAATGAAGTTCCTTCTTCAGTAGCAAAGATAAATGATCCTTATTGCGGGAGTTACTCGCTTTTCAAGACAGAGTGGAAATGATGTTTATCATAAATATTTATCTTTTAATTTTTCTTCGCTACTGAAGAAGGAACTTCATACAGTTCCGAAACGCATCTAGCTGTTGGTCGCTTCTCATTTTGGGTATAGTTACGTTGTTTCCCCAGTATATTACAAGAGTAAAATAAATTTGACAATTATTTACAATGATACTTAATTCTATTGTTTCTTACAATCCACAAAGCAGAATATGCCGAAATGTGGAAGAGTTTTAAGAAAAATTTAGAAAATTTTAGCAGGGCCACAATTAGTGGGGAGCAGTGGGTCCGTGCCGCTGGACTAGAAGGTGCGCCAATTTCCTTCTTTAACCTCTCCTCCTTCAACATTACAAAGGGGCGTCAAAATGCCTGCTTGCCCTGGCCGACCAAAAAAATAATTGCTGCACTGTATGCAACTGACATTCATAAATTTAACAGTTTGAAATAATTTCGCAGCAAAATCTTAAGCACAGTGTTTTTCTGTCCGATTTTAGGCAACACCTTTCAAAGTTGAGGTATGCGTGATCATGTACAGTAAAACCTTGTTAAGTTGTCATTTTTCTTCAGACCCTTTCAGCTCTCATAGACCACAATGTTATTAAACCCTCATTTACTCGTCGCTAATTTTGGTTAAGTCGTCACTATGAAAAAGTTTGAGAAAGAGGAATGGACTATTTTTATGGTTCCCATTAAAAAAAAGAGCTTCTTAACAGCATTGCCATATGCTTAAAAATCACCATAAAATCCTATATACAAAAAGGGAACAGTTTAAGTAACTAAAGTTACGCTGAGGAAGTTCATTTGCCGACTAAGGTTTTTGGAATGTTGGGAACTGTTCAAGCTAGATCCCTATTCTGCATGGGCTCAACTGGAAAAACCGTGAGACACCCAGGCTCTGTCGCAAGAAGCAACGTAAGCACTTTGCCCCTTCTGGGGCATCTTTGGCAAAACCAAAATTTATTGATATGTAGAACATTACATATAGTGCAAGGAAATCAAAAATTATGTAAATCGTAGAATAAAATTAATCAAGTTAAAGTCAAAGTGCAACAAGCACGGATAATAAATAATCATAGAAAGTATGGGCTCTACGAATTTAGGGCTTCAAATTTAAACGAAATATCTTTGTTCAAAAAAAATCAGACATTCTTTCACAGGTCTTCTATTTACTTTTCCCTGCAAAGGGTCCCCCCTCACGTCAAAAGTGTTCAAGATTACCCTGTAGTTGTATCATGAACTACTGATGAAGAATTAAAACACTACAATTAAATTTGATGTACATGTAACATTAATGTGCAATATAGAGTTCTGTTATGAAGAAAAGCTATCTATTCTAACAGTTGCTCTGTTAGTCTAAATTAAAAATTACTAGTATAAATCAAAGTGTACCAGTACATTTTACCACAATAAGTAATAAGAGATTAAAAAAAAAAGGTACAAAGTGCTATTATTTTTTTCTTTTGCAATCTATAAATTTTATTAATATTGTTATTTTGATTCATACTTTAATAAATGTCATATCACTTTAAATTTATATGATTTTCATAACATCGCACATTAAAACTGACGGAACTCCGCTTAAGCCGTCATAATTTTTCGATAACTTGAGGTGACGACTTATCGAGGTTTTACTGTACTCTATTTTGAACATTGTCCTGTAACTCAGTGGTTCTCAGCATTTTGTTACAAGCGGCCCAGTCTTGCTAAATTCACGGTTCATCTGCGGCTCCCCAGAATAGTTTGGTAAATATTTTTACTTATAAAAGAACCAATTCAAAAAATAAATAAGCATACAAATCTCAGGCTCATTGCGATGCTCCTAACCAGGGCCGGAACTAGAAGAGGAGGGCAGAGGGGGGAAACTGCCGCAGGCAGAAAAAATTTAAGGGCGGCAAAAAGGGTTGTTTGGTTTAAACTACGTTGTTTTAACCAAGTGGTTTTTTTGAAAAAGTCCAATAAAAGTGGCCTAAATATCATTTTTTCCTTGAAAAATATCATATTGGTTCATTATTAGCCAAAATTTTTCATTTTTATCACATTTTATATTCTTGGGGTATATTCTGATGGTATATCTTTAAATGACATTAGATTTTATAAGTGGTTTTTTTTCAAAAGTCTCATAAAAGTGGCCTGAATATATATATTTTTTTCATATGAAGTATCTCAGTTATACAGAAGCCAAAATTTCTCATTCTTACCACATTTTCTAACCTTTGGCTACATTCTTATGCTCTATATATATATGTCTTTACCAAATTCATGAATAAGGATTGTATCATACATCTAAATGTAGTGGTGTATTATCTCACAGGGTTTCTTTTTCCTTTCACAAAGCAGCAGCAACAGTAGTGATCAGGGCCGGTCTTAGACCTAGTTGCACTCGGTGCAAAAACAGTAGTCACCCCCCCCCCCCCAGGTGTGGATCCAGAGTGATGTGTCGGAGGAGGCAATTTTTGCTAGTCATTACTGTCCCGTAAAATACGGGACATATCCATTCTACCATATTATCAGATTCGGTGTGTGGTGATCGTCCCCATCGCCCCTCCCCCCCCTCTTGGTTGGATATTAAGGGACGAAGAAATCGGAAAAGCTTTCTTCCTAAAATGGGGTTACCACCATTTAACTTGTAATCAAGCATAAAAACCCAACTTGTTTGATTTAAAAACATTAAAAAAAGTCACATTTATGCAGGGTACTCATCACAAAGGATCCATCTTCTTCATACTTATTTTAATTGAATTTTATGGTAAAATAAGTATAGTTTCACGTGTAAGGGTTAAACTGATAATAAAAGTGGTTAAATGAAAGTGATATTTTCGTATGATTACTTTCATATTTATAAAACTCATGTGAACTTCATTTAAAATTATCCCTTTCAGACCCAGTACTAAGAAATGGAAGGGGCAGGCAATCACCAGCCAGCTAAAGCACCGTGCTCTGCAACTTGGGCAGGCCCGTAACTATTATCATATAGGCGTAATTAGTGTTTGTGAAACTGTGTTTTATTGAGAAGACACCAACGAATAAGGCAAATACACAAAAAATAATAAAAGTCCTAATGCATTTCAACACCAATGGGTGCCGTCTTCAGAGGAAAAATTTAACCACTAGTCTCGCGTTTAGAGTCTAGAGTTTCCCACTTGGGTTGAATACCAAATCTTCACGCTCGGTTGCTCAGCGGAAGAAGTACGTCTGTTCACTTCAAACGTCGTGGTCAAAAATTTTTCCTCTGAAGACGGCACCCATTGGTGTTGAAATGCATTAAGACTTTTATTATTTTTTTTGTGTATTTGCCTTATTCGTTGGTGTCTTCTCAATATTCTTGGGCTAAGTGGATCAACTCTTCTAAACTGTGTTTTGTTAGTCATGAGTAGGTGCTACATAGTGTGTGTGGCCTCATTTTCTTCAGATATTTTCCTTTATTTATAATTAGTTTTTAAAAAAGGGGAATGTAAAATAGATCAATTTTTAAAATTTAAAGAACAAGTTTGAAAAGTCAAAATAGAACAATTTGCATCAAATAAACACTACACCATTGATCACATCATTATATTGCTATCTAATAAAAAAATAATATTTATGTTGAGTTTCACAATAATTCTCAATGATTATAACTGTTACTATGCATATTTGGTACCTTCAAGATAATGTATTTTTTGAAGAAAAGTGTTTGGAGAGATTCGGCAGAGTTTTGGACAATCACTGTCCTAAATACAGTACCTGCTTCATAAACATACATGAAAAATAAGATGTGAAGTAAAAATAACATTTATAACAAACTAAAAAATTTGAAATAGTGTTTATTTAAACATTTATATGAGTGATATTAATTTACTATCAGATTTCCAGCTTAAAACCATCAATTTGGTGAAACAATTTACTCGGGGGGGGGGGGGGGAAGACACCTTTTTGAAATATTTGATAGTTTTATTTTCTGCTAGTATTTTTTTTAATATGTTAGTATCATGAAAAAAAAAAAAAAAAAAATCCAAAAGGTTTCCACATAAAATTTTGAAACTCGGAAGTTTTAGACAGTTTCAGACAGCTTTGGACACTTTTGGACAGTTTATCCCTCGTGTCCTGTCCAAAACCAGTTTCGGGCATCCAAAACCCCAACCCTGGTTAAAACAGCACTGAGAAGGGGTTATTTTTCTCTCTAGATTTCTTTTTTTTTTAACCTCCGGGACTTCGGCTTTAATCTCAACCATAACACGCAATTCTCTTCCACCTAGTACCTTACCAAGGTGTAAAATAATGCTGTGAAGCATGTTTTTGGGACAACGATCCCAATGGAATAAAGCAATATATATTTTGCACCTCACTTTTATTTAGTTTAAAAAACAGAATTGGGGGGAGGAGGTCCATGATCGTAGAAACTGGTTTACAACAAAGCTGTTTAAAAAACTCAAATTGAACTTCCAACATACGTTCATTAGTTTCTTGAAAGCAAAAAGATGTCCTTTCAAAGTTCCATTGTGGCCACACCTTACCAGAGATACTGTCTAGGAGCCTCATAGAAAGCTTTACCGTTACTCACCGGGTATCTGGAACAAGATCCATGAAACTCCGAAAAGATGTTCAGTTGTGTATGTACGATTTGTTACAATTTTCAAATCCACACACATGTTGCATTCAGGGTCAGTTTGAGACAAAATCTCTACCCGAGCGGGACCTTTTTATGTCACTGACTTCCACTAATTAAAAAAAACTTTTGTTTCAATCTTTTCGTTTTGATGCATTCAAAGGAACAGATTTTATGTCATAACATATCATGTCAAATTTTTTTCTGCCCTTTTACCTTGGATTTGGCGCTCCTCCAAGAGTGGGTAGAAATCATTTTCCCATTTTTCGCCCTTCTCATTTAGCGCCCGGTGCAATTGCACCGGTCGCACTGCCCTAAGACCGCCCCTGGTAGTGATACCATCATGCTAGGGGCAGGTGGTCCAATAAAGACACCAGCTGTCCCTAAAGGACAAAGACCAGTGTACACACTAGTAGTTACATTACCTCACAGACATTTTCATTTTCTTTCCCATAAGAAGTAGCACATCACCCATCCTTAATATTCAACAGTTTTTTTTTTTATACTTTCATGGTTAAGCCCAGTTAATCAAGGTTCTACTTTATAGTAGTAACAGATTTATGAAAAATAATCAGCTATATATAGGGTGATTATAATTAAAGTTTTGATTCAAAAACTATATAATAAGTACTGGTCAGAATGACTTGGAAATTTGCATGGATACTCCTGAAGCAATGGAATTTTCTTTGGCGAAAGAAAAATGTGCAAGAAGATGATGTTGTACTTGGCCAGCAGTATAATCTATTGTGTGCAGCCACATCATTTCGGCACTTCCACAGCATCAGTGTGTGGATAGAACTTCTATCAAGATGCACATTGCAATACCAGCAAAGCAGTTGCTGAAGACCCATTTTGACAATAACAGGATTGCACGACACCTGGCCGACCATCAGTTTATTTGACCTTAACCCTAGTAACTTCTGGCTGTGGGGGGTACCTCAAAATGTTATGAACAGTGGTCGGATTGCAAACTTTGGTGAATTGCAAGCTTCAGCGCATCCCCTATATGTTAGAAGTTCCTCAGGAATATTAATGTGAGGGGGCGCATTTGGTTTAATAAAGGTGAATTGCAAGTGCATCCACATCATGACCATGGCATATTCTGATCTGTTGTTAAACAAGAATTTTTGTGCTTTCACCTCATAGCCAGAACACAGTGGACAACATATTTAACATTTCTTGAGTAAGTTATAGTTATTTGTTCAATTACTTCACTTTTTGTGATGTTCCATGAATTATGAAATCGTGTAATGTTATAATTAAGTTACTTTGCCATGACTGGCTATTGTTTCCATTCTGAAGCAAATTTCCCATGTGTTGGATGATGTCATTAATTTTACATTTTTAAGTCTTTTTTTTCTCCCTTTACTTAATAAAATTATATTTCTTCAGGAATATTCATGTCAATTTTCAAGTCATTCTCACAATCGTTCTTTTTTTTACAGAGTTTTGAAATCAGAACCTTAGTTATAATCACCCTGTATATCGTAAATCATTGCTAATTAATCTGCATTATTTATGCTTCATTAAATACATTATATTCACCTAATTTTTATTATAGTTTTTGCAAAATAGCTTTTTAATTAAGCATACTGAAAGTAACTGGAGAAAACATCTTTACATTATATGATTAATAATAACATTAAAAGAATTTCAAACACACAGTAATCCATTGAGTTAAGCAAAAAATAATTAAATTGCAAAAGTTGGTTTTTGTTAAAATATAAGAAATATTTATTGATTAATTAAATATGGGAATAGTGTTAATTATATTAATAAACATTTTATTTTAATTAATTATTAGAAGTTTGAATGATTTTTCAGAAATTTTATTGTTTTTAATGTTAATACTATTTAAAACAAAAAAACCTGGTTTAAACCAAAAAAACCCGGTTGTTTGGTTTTTTTTTCAAAAAAAACGTTTTTTTACCAACCCTGGCGGCAAATTTCAGGTGGAAACAAATAACACCATTATAACATCGAATTTTAATATGGTGGGGGCGGCGTATTATATATATTATTAAACATTTTTCGAGCTATTAAAAAATTTTCATATTTAATTTGTAGCAAATTTCATCACGGATTGAGAAAACAGATATATTTTTGCTTTTAGTTTGAATCAGGAGAAAATTCCACACAGCTGTTTGAATTTTTACTTTTCGCACCTGTAAAGAATGGGTCCTGTCAATTTTATGAAAGAAAAATTTTTCGAGCTATTGAAAAACTTTCATATTTCATTTGTAGCGAATTTTATCACAGATAGAGAAAACTGAACCATATTTCTGCTTTCAGTTTGAATCGGGACAAAATTCCACACATTTCTTTGAATTTTCAATTTTCTCACCTGTAAGGGTGAGGCGACAGGGACTTCCTGTCGATTTTTTTTTTGAGAAAAACTTTTTTCTTGCTATTGAAAAATGTTCATGTTTATTCTGTGGAGAATCAACCCATAACCATAAGATAAAAATAATCGGTAGTGTGTATTATTTGTAGTATGAAACGTTCTTGCGTAGAGCAGAAAGGAAAAATTACTAATTTTTTCTCGGAAAAATTACTAATTTTTTCTCAAAAAAATTTACCGGCATTGATGAAGATTACCGGATTGCACCTAATGTAAGTTAACTTTTTTTTTTAACAAATGAAACCTCGCTAAAACAATATTTTTTCAAGTCTTGTTTTGAAATGTCTTTAATGTTAAGCTGTAACTTATAGCGATATATATAGCGATAATTCGGCATATTATTGCTACATCGAGATTTAACTCTTAGAATTTTCTATATTTATAATTAACTTTATGTATTAGTATTAGTTTGTTTTTTTTGTATTAGTAATCTTCTGTCTCTCAGACCAACAATATTTTCTTTTGAACTACAATGGATCCCGCCTATTGGTTCGTACTTGGTATGACTTATTTTTATGGTCCCCCAGTTCTCACTTATAATTTTTATTTTCCACTTACATTTCCTGTTTACAACGCTTTTTCATGACATTTTTTTGAAGAATGTTATAAGTGGGATCCACTGTATATCCAAATCTGTCTATACCAGATACCAGCGGTACCCAAATTCTGCGCTTTAGTGCTTATGGCAGGGCTGTGACTTGGATTTTTGTCGCCCTGGGCAAACATTATTTTCCCGCCCTCACAACTTATCAAATTTGATAATTTTGTAATGATGATTTTTGTTCCTACTTAAAATTGCTGCCCCCTAAATTTTGTCACCCAGGGCAGTTGCTTCTCTCCTTTAATTCCGCCCCCTTGTTAGGGTGTTATGACTATGTTCATTTAAGTGGATTCACTAATTCAATAGGTATTATTTTTTATTGAAACGTTCTTACGGTATATTATATATGTATGGTTTTTGGCAAAATTTTAATAAAAAAATGCAATAAATTCTCAATCATCCTGGGGAGGGGGTGAATTATTTAGGATACAGATTTACTGGGTATGGGGGAATTTCAAAACTTCACGGGAGATAAAAGAGAATCGAGAAAGAAAGGTTTAAGATTATTATAACATTAATAATACTGAGAAATAAATATTTGGTAATTAGGAGATATATTATTATTGAAGTTATGATAGTTCGACGAGGCAAAAAGTGAAAAACATATTTTATTCATTTTTCTCACGGATCTATTCGCTAGATATAAACAAATATAGGAATAGATTAAGAAATTATGGCTACTCACTTGAAGCAATTGATTTGCTGAACTTGTCAAAACATAACATGGCAAAAAACTTGGGAATTTACTTAGATCTTGGTTTTTTTTTGTAAAAAAACTCAGTCATTTTTATGTTACTCATTGATTTCAAAACTACTTTCGATCATACTGTTGCTTCTTTTCCTGGAAAAACTTCCCTAAATGGTAAATCGTGATTGTTCAACATGTGAACATCATGAGGATATACATTAGATACATTTTAATCCTCCAGGTATGGTGTGTTTTTGAATATACATGACAAATATACATAGTCAAAAAACCCATTATACCAGTTTTTCTCAACATGCACACCATTTCTCCTTGGGAGACACAACCAACCATTGTTGTTTGATGTGTGCCTATTGAAAAAACAGTGAAGCGGTTCTTTGTTAGACTATTCTGGGATGCCACAATTTTTTGTTATTTCAGAGAAAGCATTTTTTATTATCATTTCAGAAAAAAATATGGCTATAGAAGTACAATACATATTTTAAATCTAGAAAGAGTTGATTCTTTCTCTGTGTCATTTTTTACATTAGGGGTCGTAAGTATTTAAGTATTACATTGTCATCAATGGGGGGGTTTCCGATTTGCTGACTTTTGATGACAAGGGGGGGGGGGAGGGGGGTTTGGATAATGCTTACATCATCAACCATCCTTTATGAAAATATGAGTTAGGATTCAGAGGAGCAGAGCTGATGATGAAATTTTGCTGACAAGGCGGAGAGGGGGGGGGGGTCAAAAATGACTGAAAATTAGCTTACGTAATACTTGAACGGACCTTATAAATTCGCTATGGAAGGGTCTGTGCCAAAATCAGGCCAGGGAACCCTTCAAAGGTCCTAGCGCAGGCAGCTTTGGAGAATGTATGGGGCCTCTTATACACTTATATATTATGTCAGGGGTTATCAAACTTTTTCGACACATGGCACGTCTTTCTCTAATCAACGCTTATCTGTGGCTCCCCAGAGCAGTTTAACAAAGAATCTCTACGAAAAAACTTTGCAGGGCGCCGCGGCTAACAGTTTGAGAACCCCTGCGTTATGTATTTGTATCACTTTCTGTTTTCAATGTAAGCTTCCCCAATATTCTAAAACACTATACTCAAATGTTCCGCAACTTTACTCTGTGATGATGGTTGTCAATTTTAATTATCAGAGAACTTGAAACATGAATCCAACTAAATCATCAACAATCCAATTCAATCAATGATTAAACCCATTTTCCACCACTTTATCGGTTTATATATAGAGTTTCACAGTTTTATGTGAATATATGAGGGGGCACAGGACATCTGTCCCAGAGACATTTTGAATTCATTACCATCAAAAAATATTTTAAATTAACAGAAATTATAGAAATAATTCCTGTTAATAAGTTCTATAATTACGAGGAGGCTCAGCCACCTCGTAAAATATATTGGGGCACTCAAACAGCCTCAGTACCCAAGTTGCGGTGCTTAAGCAATCAGGATGTTTACTGCAGTTGCTGATGAAACTCTTCATTCATGTTTTGACTTCTGCACTGGTAAACAAAATTTCACTTTTTTCATGTTTCTTTGATGAAATAGGAATTCTTATAGTATTTTCCCCACTGATTCCAAATCTGCTTTCAGAATTTGTGTGTCAGGCATAGTGTTTGAGTAACACGCGTTTAAAATTTTGAGAAACATATATTTTTTGCATTCGCTTACAACTTAAAATAGCTTAAATTCTAATATTAATGGCAGTTCAAAAGGTATTTTTACATGATTTTCTTCTGTATCTTGCAGCAGGAATATTTCTTTTTAAAGTCCAACAGTAATCGGCCAGCATGTTTGGGCTCCACTCGCCTTGATTACATGATGGATATGTTCTGGTGGAATCGCTCACTGTGCTCGTCGTTGACATCACCTAGGTTTTCTGGTAAAAAATCCAAATGTGAATGAAGAAAATGTATCTTCAGCCACATATTGCAACCAAGAGCTTTATAGTTCTGAAATAATTTCTCCAAAAGGTCCTTATATTTGTCCGTTTTGTTATTTCCAAGAAAGTTCTGGACTACTTTCTTGAATGACTTCCATGCTGGTGTTTCTTGCTCATTTAGGGTGGCATCAAACTTGGCATCATTTATTAATTCTCGAATTTGAGTGCCAACAAATATACCTTCCTTGATTTTAGCATCACTGACCCGTGGAAATTTGTTTTGTAGAAAGGTAAAGCCGTCGCAGTTTCAGTTCATTCCTTTAACAAAATTTTTCATCAATCCCAGTTTAATGTGTAGAGGTGGCAGGTAGACTTTCTGAGGATTCACCAGGGGCTGACTGATGACATTTTTGGTTCCCGAAATGAGCTGTCTTCTTGGTGTCCATTGTTTTTTTACATGTTTGTCTATCTCTGCTGTCCCACAAGCACAAGAAACAGCAAAATTTGGTATATCCTAGTTGAAGACCGAGTACAAGGGCAATGACTTTCAAATCTCTGCAAAAGTGCCAGACATGTCTTTTATACTGAACCATCCGTAATAATGTTTTCATATGTCTTCTTCATGTGGGCCCCGTAAGCGATGCAAATAGAGGGGTTTTCGTTACCATTGCAAAAGTATTGCTGGTTTTAGAGGAATCTATAAATAACCTCCACTCTAGGGGATTATACTGATGCCCCAATGCAACGTACAGAGCTTCAACATCATTACAATAGACTGAGTCGTCTTCCTTCAAAAAGGTGCTCAAATTGCTTTGGTTGAGGAGCAAAGCTTGGACAGTTTGCTCAGGAATTCCCTAGAATGGGTGAAAGGGGCTCGTAATTCTCTTGTCCTCATCAGAGGTATCTCAAAAGAATCTTGATGTACTATTCCATAATATTTAGTCAGATGAGGCAAGTTTTAATATTCATAATACCCATTATTAGGCTAAAAATGTTGATCTTCAAAGTATAGAGTATTAAGGCTGGTTAGGCTAACCCGTAATTTTGGAATTATCCCTTTTATCAATGCTGAAATTGTCTCTAATTTTGAAATTGTCTCTGATAATTCGGTAATTTTTTCTTTCATTAATTCGGTAATTTTTTCTTTCATTAATTCGGTAATTTTTTCTTTCATTAATTCTGGAACTATCTCTTTCATTAATTCTGGAACTCTCTCTCATTAATTTTGGAATTATCTCTCATTAATTTTGGAATTATCTCTCATTAATTTTGGAATTATCTCTTATTAATTTTGGAATCATATCATCTATACTGAAATTTCTTTCATTTATTGTTTTAAACTCCTTTAAACAACTATGGATGGCATTAAAAAATAACGGAGATGCACCGACAATCAACGTGTCACGTGATCTTCCAAGAAAATGACGTAGACCACTGACATCATACTAGCGCCGGTACTAGAGGGCACAGGGGCAACTGCCCCGGGTGGCAATTTTTAGGTGAACACCATTATAAAATTATTGATTTCCTAAGAAACATCAGCGTCCAAGAAACCTTGTTTACCTGTGTTATTAATGCATTACCGAAAATTTTTTTTTGCATCACTCAGCAAGATAATAATGGATTCAATTTATTAAATAGGGTTTAATTAATTAAAATGGTTTAAATTAATTAATCAATTAATTAAAGGGTTTAAATTTACTATTAAATTAAAGGATTTAATTAATCACTTAAATAAGTTTTTAATTAATTAAATAATTAGCTCACAATCAAAAGATAATTGGTTGTTCATTAATTGTTAACTTATGAACAAGTTAGCTATTCCAGACCAGGCCATAGACTTATGGGAGTTTGTCGGAGTCGGAAAAGAACTCAAGTCAGCCTTTTTTTATATATCTACTATAACCTTTTTTTTAATTTAACATAATATAAGAACAATTACATGTTTTTAGTAAAGCGACGGAAGAGTGCCCTATCAGTACAGCGTGGTCTAGCCAAAAGTGCCAACTCCTCGTGTTGCCAGATTCATCTCTCATTTTTGTCTCTTCCAGGCACTACTGAATCTACTATTTGTTGTTTCTAGGCCGCACTAGATATACACCACACTACTCCCCCCCCCCCCAAGTACCAATGGTACGATCTCTGATTACACACACGAGTTGCTGTACTTAGGGTTGAAACGTACGCGCCTACCCGAGCGCGTTGTTGTGGTTTGAGTCGGACTTGGTACCGTCGATGTGTGTAGAGTAGGATCTGCCTTTGTATCTGTTGATTCGGTTGTCAATGAACAGTTCTCCTCCAATAATGTGAAGGCAGGTTTTAGCCTGTCTACACTGATTGTGGTTTCTCTAGTTCCTCGGTTGATGGTGAAATGTTTCTCAGAACGTCTGAGCACTTTGAACGGTCCAACGTATGCTTGCTGTAAAGGTTTTTTCACCCCATCGCGGCGCACGAAGACATGGGTGCACTTATCGAGCTGAGGATGGACGAAGGTCGTTGGTTTTGAGTGAGATGATGTTGGCACTGGTGTTAGCTTTTGCATATTTTCTCGCAGTCGAAAGATGAAGTCTGATGTATCTTCCTCTGATTTAGGTGTTGGATTAAGGAATTCGGCTGGTAGTCTGATTGGGGAACCGTACACCATCTCTGCAGTGGAGCACTGTATATGTTCTTTGAAGGCTGCTCGCAAACCCAGGAGAACAAGCTGCAGTGTCTCGGTCCATCGATGATCGTTGTGGCATCGAAGTGACTGCTTCAATGATCGGTGGAACAGCTCCACTAGTCCATTGCTGGCAGGATGGTATGGGGTCGTGCGAATTTGTTTAACGCCCAATAATTTCGACAAGCAAGAGAAGAGGGAGGACTGGAACTGGCGTCCTTGGTCGGTAGTGATAGTGGAAGGGGTCCCAAATCGAGCAATCCATTGCCCAACAAAAGTTCGAGCGACTGTTTCAGCCGAGACGTCTTCTATCGGAATCGCCTCGGGCCATCTGGTGAAACGGTCCACACAGGTGAGTAAATAAGTGAACCCGTTAGATTTAGGCAACGGACCTACCAAGTCCAGATGAATGTGGTCGAACCTGCTCGAATTGGGCATTGGGAATTGCTGGAGTGGGCTCCTAGTGTGTCTAGTGATTTTTGATCGCTGGCAGTCCATGCAGGCACGCGACCATGAAACGACATCTTTGCATATAGACGGCCATATGTATTTCTTACAGAGGAGCTTTTTCGTGGCCCGAATCCCAGGGTGGGACAAGCCGTGCAATGTCTTAAATAGAACAGTTTGGTAGTTCTCGGGAACGAACGGTCGTATTTTCTGTCCGGTACAATCACATACCAATTCCACACCAGGAGAGAGTTTTAGTTTTTGAAGTTGAAGGGAACACGTTGGATCACTGAGCAACTTTTGAAGTTCTTTGTCGCTCTGTTGTGCAGCAGCGATGGCGGTAAAGTCAATGGTCTGGGCATTGATGCTCTGTATGCGTGATAATGTATCCGCGACCACATTGTTAGAGCCGGATACATGTCAAATGTCGGTGCTAAACTGAGCAATGTAGGATAAATGTCTGAGTTGCCTAGGGGAGGCAGAGTCTGAAATTTTTGTGAATGCAAATGTGAGAGGACGGTGATCGGTAAAAATAATAAAATTCTGGCCCTCGAGACTATGGCGGAAGTATTTGATAGCAGCGTAAATTGAGAGGAGCTCCCTATCATAAGTGCTGTACTTGCGCTCCGCAGGACATAGCTTTCTTGAGAAAAATGCTAAAGGCTTAGGACCATCCTTTTCGTGAGTGTGAAGAACTGCTCCGATGGCAATGTCGGAGGCATCGACCATTACAGAGAGTTGTTGCCCAGGGGCCTGGAATGCAAGAGTCGCCGCTTGGGATAAGTCGGCTTTGCATTTCTCAAAGTTAGCGAGGGACTCTGGGGTCCATGGAATAAGGCATTTATCGTTTTTCTTTTGAATCCTTCAGGAATTCATTCAGAGGAGCTTGTGTAGTCGCAGAATTCTGAAGGAAACGTCGATAAAAATTTATCATTGCTAAAAAACGTCTGAGTTCAGCGATGGTTTTTGGGGTCGGAAAGTCTGTGATGTTTTGTACTTCCTCTGGCAGTGGTTTCACACCTTGTGGGGTAACGAGGCAACCTAAAAACTTGACTGCACTCTTACCAAGAACACACTTGGCTGGATTCAATTTGAGGCCATGTTGTTTCAAACGGTCAAAGACCTGATGGAGATGGTGTGTATGTTCTTCAGCATTGGTGGAAGCGATGAGAATATCATCAAAGTATGGAACACAGAAGTCCAACCCTGTTAAAACTTGGTGGATGTATCTTTGGAAAGTCTGACCAGAATTGCGGAGGCCAAACGGCATAGTGACGAACTCAAACAATCCAAAAGAAGTTGTAACAGCTGTTTTTGGGATATCATCTGGGTGCACTGGAATTTGGTGGTATGCCCGTGTGAGGTCCAAGGTTGAGAAGATGGTTTTTCCGTGGAATAGTTGAGTGCAGTCCTGGATGTGAGGGACTGGGTAGCGGTCTGGTACCGTGATAGCATTCAATCGACAGAAATCTCCACATGGTCTCCATTCGCCATTGGACTTTCGAACCATATGAAGGGGACTAGCCCAAGGACTTCTAGAGGGTCTAATGATACCTTGTGCCATCATGAATTCAAACTCTTGTCGTGCTACTGACATTAATTCGGCAGATAAGCGTCTCGGCTTAGAAAATACTGGGGGCCCTTTTGTTTCAATATGGTGGAATACTGTGGTATTCTCCGCCTTGTCAGATAAAAGAAAAAGAAAGATAAATAAAAGAGAGGGGCTTGTGATTTCTGGATATTTCAGAAGTATTTGGTTGATGTCGGAAGCTTCAAAAAGAATAGTGACGCTGGAGCTAGATGAGCTGACGTCAGCGGTTTTACCATAGGAAGAGATATTGGTCTCTTTATCGATGAGGCAACTGTTTTTGGCATCGACAAGCAAATTAAAATGCTTGAGGAAATCAATGCCTATGATAGGATGTTCGACATCGGCTACTACAAATGACCAGGTAAATGCACGACGTAAATTTAGGTTCAGAGTAAGCAGTTTAGTGCCATATGTAGAGATTTTGGTGCCATTTGCAGCACGAAGGACTAGACCATCATCAGTTTTTTCTTGTGGGCGGTGGATTTTTGGAAGTACCGAAATGTCTGCGCCCGTATCGATGAGAAAGTTTACTCTATTCTTACGGTCGGCCAAGATGATTCGGCTGATACGGCAATCGCGGTAATGGCCGTCTAGCGATCGCCCGCTTAGTTTCCCGAGTATGCACAAGGGGATGCACACTTTTTAGCCTTTTCGCCGAAATTAGTGTGGTAGAAACACAAGTTATTTGCGGCGGGTTTGTATTGACGATTGCGGGAACGACTGCGCGGCCGCCGATACGAGAAACGTCTATGTGAGCGGGATGCATGGACAGTAGCTGAAAGTTCGCTCACCTGCCTGGTCAGCTGCTCAATTTGCTTTTCTAAGTGCGTCGTGGGGGACTCCACTCTAGCGGCATCTACGTGGGGTGAAAAGGTAAGATCATTGATCTTGTCAGCAACGGCGGCGAGTTGGGTTAGGTCTTCGTTTAAGGCAGCCAGAATGCTTTGTGTGTTTTTTGGGATTCGGGACAACCATAGCGACTTCAGAAGTGACTCACCAACGGAACCCCCGGCAAGCGATCGCATCCGACTAAGAAGTTGTGATGGACGCTGGTCACCAAGCTCGAGGCCTTGAAGGAGGGTTCGTATTTTGGAAGCCTCGCTTTCTGAATGCAGTTCTATGAGACGCTTCTTTAAGGAGTCGTACTTGCCACCTTCAGGAGAGTTGATAATGATGTCGCTTGCCGAATTGAGGACATCGGATTCCATAGCTGATACCACGTGATGAAATTTTGTGGCATCTACGGTGATTTTGGCCAAGGAGAATTGGGCCTCTATCTGCATAAACCATAATGTGGGATTTGTCTTCCAAAATGGGGGAAGCTTAATGGCAATGCGGTTGATTTGCGGCTCGGAATTGTCATCCATGACGTTTTTATGCGTTGCGAAGAATGAAATAATTTAGATGCGAATAATTAAAAATGCAGTAAATACCGGGAAAAATAACATAGGTATATACATGGGTTGAGAGGGAAATTCGCTCAGCGTGACATATCGACATGCACCGATTCTATTTTCAAGCATCGTGGTAGAAATTAAAAAATAATTTCACGGATACATTAAATATACAGAATATGCCACATTACCTGTTGTATATCGCTCGCATCTCGTGCAGATGTTCGGATGTTGATGGATCACTCCACGAGGTTGTGTTTTTTTTAGATCAGAAGGTTCATATCACGTCCGGGTCACCATTTTATGGGAGTTTGTCGGAGTCGGAAAAGAACTCAAGTCAGCCTTTTTTTATATATCTACTATAACCTTTTTTTTAATTTAACATAATATAAGAACAATTACATGTTTTTAGTAAAGCGACGGAAGAGTGTCCTATCAGTACAGCGTGGTCTAGCCAAAAGTGCCAACTCCTCATGTTGCCAGATTCATCTCTCCTTTTTGTCTCTTCCTGGCACTACTGAATCTACTATTTGTTGTTTCTAGGCCGCATTAGATATACACCACAGACTCATAGAAATTTGATTCACCGGGCCGCGGTTCCAAAAAGGTTGAGAACACTGCTCTATACCAGCAGTTCTCTACCGGTGCCACTCGAGAATAATAAAACAAATCAATAAATTTGATAAACAAAAAAAAGAGGCCTAAAGGGTACTGGCATATAAATAATATACTAAAAAGGGGCCCTCCAGTTAAACAGGGCTCCGCCAGAGAAATTATTCACTGAAAAGGGCTCCACGAGTCAGAAAAAGGTTGAGAACCACTGCTCCATACTATGGGTGTGGCCATAAAGAAAGAAAACTAATCACTGAACCCCCTTCACTTGTTAAATGGTGGGTGGTGGGTCAATATCATAGTCTCCCAAACTTTTTGTTCCATCGCCCCCTTCATCAGAAATTTTTTACTCTCATCGCCCCCCCAATGCAATCTAACCCATAGAACCCTATGTTAAATGAGTAGGTTTCATCGCCCAACAGGGGGCCCACCATCCCCCCTTTGGGAAACACTGGTCTATATTATCGCTTCCTGTATGATCTTGTTCCTCATTGTGTGTACAGTACATGCCGCTGAAGGTCTTTTAGCCACGTTCTTTCATCTGCGCTTTGACTATTGAAGTGGCAATGAATTGAAGTGACGTCTCTACAACTGCCCCGGAATGAAAAAAAAACACCGATCGGAAATTCATTTTGAACTCTAGCTTTTATTGCATAAAAGTTGCAAGGAAAAAAAACAAGATAATTTACGATCATTAAAAAAACAAAAATAAATAAATAAAATGGCCAACAAATCGGCAATCTCTGACAAAAAAAAAAAAACAATCCCGACATACACAAGGAAAAAACCAGCCTACAGTATAAAGCCGAGCTTCCGTGAGGGTGAGAGCACGCCGCCGGCGATTTACATATTGCGTCGGGCCGAGCGGTTCCCCGTGCACAGAGAATAAAAAGGGAAAACACATTCCAACATAGGTTTTTGGCACCGCATGAACCGAACTGGATCATTTCAAACTGATTTATGGAATTTTCTCCCGATTCAAACTGTAGGCATAACTATGGTTCTGTTTCTGTATCCAGAAAAAAATCTTGTGTTTGATGTTTCTCATGATTCAAACTGGAGGCATAAATATAGTTCTGTTTTTACTATCCATGATGAAATTCTCTACAAAATGCGTATTACAACTTTTGACTAGCTCGAAAAATATTTTTATTCATAAAATCGACAGGAAAATTGAAAATTCAAACAGATGTGTGGAATTTTCTCCTGATTCAAACTAATCAATAAATATGGTTGTGTTTTCTCTATCTCTCTGAGATCTCAGTAAGTGGTTCTCCCATCACCCGGAGAAAACAATACTTGTTCAAGAATTAAGCTTTGGGCTCGTATGAAAATTTCTTTTTTCTCCTTGAACAGAGTGGATTACCATCTCTCAGATTATTCTTTACAAGCATTGAGGGATGGTAGGCCCTCTGGGATCAAGGTCAACTGGAAATATGTTTTTCCTCTCTCTACACTATCCAACTAAAACAGGTATCACCTGATATTATTCTTTTTTAAAATTCTTTTAGGCTAAAAAACAGTACCATTGATTGACCGAAGAGAAAACAAGTTTTCAAACAGATTTCTGTCCTTGTGTATATTTACATTTACAGAATTTATAAAACGAGGTTCCCTAATATCCTGGTGCAATTTTTTCAAGCGAAAACAAGTTTTCAAACAGATTGATTCTCCTTGTGTATATTTACATTTACGGAATCAATTTTTTCAAACAATCTTTTCTTTCTTCTCAGGGAAGAGAAGATGTTTTATTTAATTTTCTATTTGGGTCTAAAAAAAAAAAAAAAAAAAAAAAAAAAAAAAAAATATATATATATATATATATATATATATATATACTCACATTTGGAACTGGGGAAGGACACTTGCTGGCAAAGCGATTGCAACATCGAGCAACTTGCAGGTATACAAGTATAGGTCAAGCCACATGCATTCTTTGCAGGTGCTGTTCAAAAATACAAAATTTACAATGATACAGATGAACTGCTGTAAAATAGACATATGAAAATCATTTTGACACTGATAATCCATTGAATGATGATTTTAAAATTATATTTAATAGTACTGACACCAAAGTAAGAAAAAAAGAAAAAAACTCCAATGACAAAGGAGCCAATTCACAGGCTAGAAAAATCTTTAGTTTTATCACAACATTTTGTATCAAAGGAAACATGTCACAAATAAAAGGGGAAAACAAAGGGATTTTTTTCGGATTGTAATGGGTGACCATATATAAATCTCGTTTTTCCGGGATGCTTTTTTTTGCTGTCCTGATTTAATAATAATTAGCCACTTTGCTTGCTTTTGGCATCACATTTAGCAACAATTAATGATTTTTCATATTTGAAATCTTGAGAGAGAGAGATTCCCCAGATTTTCCCCTGAGAAACAGGAGTTAGCCTGAAATTGCAAAGACCGGAAGTGTATTTTCTTTAAGAATTTTCAATTCAAACACAGCACACAATTTGAGGACTTATAAGGATTTTTCTATGAAGATATGAAAAATCGGAAGATTCTGATTGTGCGACTGGAATATTTTAATAAGGCCAAAAAAAATAGACATTTAGCACTGGCACCTATGCGAAGGCTAATAAAAAATGAAAAGCCATCAAAAGCCATTCCTGATGTGTTTCGACACTATAAGGGTATAAACGCTTTTTTCAGAAAGTATTTCTACATATGTGTAAAAGGTTTTCGTGCCATACCTCGGACATTGAATATACCTCAACTCTTGAATCTAAAATAATTAAATGCCGCTCTGATCTCCTGGAACTTGAAAAAAACTTTCATAACTTTGCCCTTATCAACAACATCAAATACATTTGGGATCTCAGCGTTAATGACATTATCCCGTTTTCCCAAATCCCTCCCAGTACTGCCCCTCCCGACTTTCCTCCACGTTTGCCCATTCTCCCTTTAGTCCTCACCCCACGAACTGCCTCCTACTTAATTTCCCATTTTCCTCTCCAAAATAATCCCTTCAGAATTGGAACTGTTAATACAAGCATAATCGATAAAATCTCTTCCTTCGAATCAATCCTGCTGGCTCATAATCCCAATTCCCTAGTGGTTACAGAAACATGGTTGCATAGTAATATCAGCTACATCGAATTTCCACCACCAAATTTCTCTGCCTTTCATGAAGATAAAAATACCAGCAGAGGGGGCGTTCATTGCCCTTGTCTTCAACAGTTACATCCCCCAACTGAAATTCCTCTCAAACCAAATATTGAAATTGTCGGTGCAGAATGGCATCATCCCAACTGAACTCCCATTGTAATTTTTTCCCTTTACATACCCCATGCCTCGGACCCTCACTACTTCATTGAACTTGAAACAATTCTGGACCAATTTCATAACTCAGACCTTTTAATTATAGCCGGTGATTGGAATCTATCTGGTATAGATTGCCATAAATGCAGTCCCTTTCAAGAGAGTTTCAATAGAGTTCTCAACATTTTCCTCAAATTTAACCTCGTCGAAACCATCTTGGAACCTACAAGAACATCCAATCACTCAACCTCCACATTAGACCTTAATTGTGGTTTCAACAAAATCCCGGTTTTCCATTTTTCTGTTTTTGATGGCTATTCCGACCACAAAATTCCATTCTTAGATTTCTTCCTTCATCATACCATCCCTCCTTTTAATCGTGCCAGAAAACTCAACAAGGCCAACTACCCTCTTATGCAAAATATCCTTCATACTCACTTTCTCCGGACTTACTCTCATCTTCTAACGATATTCAACATCTCTAGAGTAAATTCAAAGCTGTTATTGACAAATGCATAGCCACTATTCCTACTAAATACTTCTCATCTAAAACTTTCTTAAACCCTTGGATCAACCATGATATTATCCATCTGAAAAGAAGAACTCGACTTGATGTCTCTAAACTCAAATTTAACGACTCCTCTACTCTCAGAAATCAAAATCTTGGTCTCTACTCAGGCCCGTCATTTTGGAGGGTCGGGGGGGGGGGGGGGGGCATTGCCCCCTGGCTTTTCAAAATACACTAAAAATAATATATATGTAGGATTTTTATTTTCAGTTCTTTTTGTTGTCTGTAAATGGCGCTGCGGCACGCAAGTGAATGAGTAATATTGTAAAGATTAGTGGTGGCAACAGTGAGTTTGCCGGGAGAAGTCGGCGGGAAAGGCCGCGTTTTTTTTTGTTGTCTCTGTGTATGATTCATCCTGTATGGTTTGTGTGCGTAATAAATGTTTCAAAAATGGAGGCTGTGTGTGAAGAGCCCACAGAGAAATTGGGGGGCTCGGCCGGAATCGACGTGAATTCATCGGATTTGGATGCGAGGGTGAATCGTCTGGATTCCTCTTCAAGTCACAATCCAAGCTCGAAGGATTGACGATCACAAGAAGGTTTCGTCTTTGTTGGAGCCGACTCAATTTGAATTCGTTGCATTTTGATGTGATGGCGAGTAGTCTTGATTCAAGTTTCGTTGGTGGAGTGTGCCGATTTAAGTAAGCCACCCAGGCTCAGGGGTTCAACGATTGCAGGAAGGTTTCGTCTTCATGGGAGTCAGCCCAACTCAGGATTTCGCAAGTGGTTTCATGTTCGTGAGACTGCGCTGAAAATTTCATGATTTCGTGTGTGAAAAAAAGTGTTTCGTGCCCGTGAAAAAAAAAGTGTTTCTGACCGAAAGTACATTGCAGTGTCATTTACGTCCTTTTACACGAGGTCGCCATGTCTTATTTGGCCCAGGGCATCAAAGAGGACTTGAAGGTGCTCGCGAGTGAATTAGGGCTGGACACGCCCCCCCAGGGTTGGTGAAAAAAACCAAAAAACCGGGGTTCTTTTTGGTTTAAACCAATTTTTTGTTTTAAATAGTATTAACATTAAAAACAATGAAATTTCTGAAAAATCATTCAAACTTTTCATAATTGACTAAAATAAAATGTTTATTAATGTAATTTACACTATTCCCATCATCAATAAATATTTCTTACATTTTAACAAAAACCAACTTTTGCAATTTCATTATTTTTTGCTTAACTCAATGGATTACTGTGTGTTTGAAATTCTTTTAATGTCATTATTAATCATATAATATATAAAGGTTTTTCTCCAGTTACTTTCAGTATACTTAATTAGGAAGCTATTTTGCAAAAACTAATAAAAATTAGGTGAATATAATGTATTTAATGAAGCATAAATAATGCAGATTAATTAGCAATGATTTACGATATACAGGGTGATTATAACTAAGGTTCTGAATTCAAAACACTGTGAAAAAAGAATGATTGTCAGAATGACTTGAAAATTGACATGAATATTCCTGAAAAAATTCAATTTTATTTGATAAAGGGGAAAAAATACTTGAAAATGTAAAATTAATGACATCATCCAACATGTGGGAAATTTGCTCACAGAATGGAAACGATAGCCAGTAATGGCAGAATGATACCTTAATTATAGCATTTCACAATTTCATAATTCATGGAATAACAAAAAACAAAGTAATTGAACAAATAACTACAACTTACTTAAGAAATGTTAAATATGTTGTCCACCGCGTGTTCTGGCTATCAGGTTGAAAGCACAAAAATTCTTGTTCAACAACAGAATCGGAGTATGCCATGGTCATAATATGGATGTGCTTGCAATTCAGCTTTATTAAACCAAACGTGCCCCCCCCCCCCGTTAATATTCCTGAGGAACTTCTAACATATAGGGAATGTGCTGGAGATTGCAATTCACCAAAGTTTGCAATCTGACCACTGTTTATAACATTTTGAGGTACCCCCACAGCCAGAAGTTGCAAGGGTTAAGGTGCATCCTGTCAAAATTAGTCTTCAGCAGCTGCTTTGCTGGTATTACAATGTGCATCTTGATAGAAGTTCTATCCACACACTGATGCTGTGGAAGTGCTGAAATGATGTGGTTGCACAAAATAGATTATACTGCTGGCCAAGTACAGCATCATCTACTTGCACATTTTGCACTACTTGCACTTTTTTCCTTTTGCAAAAGAAACTTCCATTGCTTCAGGAGTATCCATGCAAATTTTCCAGTCATTCTGACCAGTACTTATTGTATAGCTTTGGAATCAAAACTTGAAATTATAATCACCCTGTATATAGCTGATTATTTTTCATAAATCTGTTACTACTATACAGTAGAACCTTGATTAACTGGGCTTAACAGTGTGAAAGTATAAAAAAAAACAACTATTGAATATTAAGACTGGGAGATATACAGTAGGAGATGTGCTACTTCTTATGGGAAAGAAAATGAAAATGTATGTGAGGTAATGTAACTACTAGTACACTGGTCTTTGTCCTTTAAGGACAGCTGGTGTCTTTATTGGATTATACGACCACCTGCCCCTAGCATGATGGTGTCACTACTGTTGCTGCTTCTTTGTGAAGGGAAAAGAAACCCTGTGAGATAATACACCACTACATTTAGATGTGTGATGCAATCCTTATTCATGAATTTGCTAAAGATAGAGCATCAGAATGTAGCCAAAGGTTAGAAAATGTTGTAAGAATGAGCAATTTTGACTTTTATATATAACTTAAATAAGATACTTCATATGAAAAATATATATATATTCTGGCCACTTTTACGAGACTTTTTGAAAAAACCACTTATAAAATCTCATGTCATTCGGTATAAATACCATCAGAATGTACCCCAAGGATATAAAATGTGGTAAAAATGAAACATTTTGGCTAATAATGAACTAATATGATATTTTTCAAGAAAAAAAATGATATTTAGGCAACTTTTATTTGATTTTTAAAAAAAAACCACTTAAACCAAACAACCCTGACGCCCCCCTAATTTCAAAATCATAGATCTCAAGAACGCCATTCTGCAAAGTGAAGAATATGACGACGAGTTTTGCAAAGAGTTGCTAAAAACTATCACAGGTGAAAGAAAGGAAGAGCAGCGCAGGAAAGATGAAATCGAGGAGCAACGCAAGAGAGACGCAATGGAAGAACAACGTATGAGACTGGAAATAGAGAAACTGAAATCGGGGTTGAATCCCGATCAAGTGGAAGGACCAAGTTTGAAAACACTAAAAGTCCAGGCAGAGAGTTCCAAAACCTGATGCAAAGATTCAATATGAGCGACGATATAACTCTCTACCTTGTGCTCTTTGAGCGGCAAGCTCGCCGGGTATCACTACCAAAGGAAGAATGGGTCACTCATCTTCTAGGACTATTACCTCATGAAATAAACCAACTGATTGCACAAGAGCCCGAGGAGAATGTGGATAATTACGACCTTGTAAAAGAACTGTTGATGAAAAGATTCAAATTGACGATGGAAAAGTTTCGTCAGCTGTTTGTCTCGCATCAGAAGAAGCAGACCAGTACTTGGCAAGATTTTCATCACGAATTATGCGCATATTGATGGCTGGACGTCCGCTTCAAAAGTAACAACATTCGATCAGTTAAGGGATTTGATCAACACAGATCAAATTAAAAAGCGAAGCCCAGTTGATTTCTGAGATTATCATTTAGACGAATGGAGCAATTTTGTGTCTCCTACCGAACTGTCAAAAAAGCTTGATGATTACGAAAGTGTTAAGAGACCTGTCAAAACATCACACGCTGGTGGGTGGGAACGACAAAAATTCCCAAAACCAACATTCCAAAATTTCCAGGATAAGTTCTGCAAAATCAAGGACGACAAGAATAAAGCAGGAGGGGGATGGAAGTTTGGAAATAGACAAACCAAGAAGAACAATAGTCAGATGAGATGTTATAGGTGTGGCAACGTGGGTCACTTGAAGTTCCAGTGTCCCGAATTATTCAAGAACAACAATTGCTCAACAAGGACCACAAGAGGCAGAAAACGCCAGATACTCACATTACCGAACACAGTGACAGTACCGAAGTTGGAGAGGTTCCAACTAAACAGATGAAATTCAAAAATTTGACAGTTTGTGCACTCGTCGGCATGGGCAGTGCAGTATGCCCATTTTGCATGAGGATGTATACAGACAAGCTGTTGGCGTTCTGGAATTGATGCGTAAGCCCATACTAAACTGAAGAGCCAAAAAAACACGTACAGGCATGCGTATGCAAATAATAAGATATGGAACCAATCAGAGTATGGCGCTGCGGTCGGCAACACCTATATAACACAAGTGTCTGGCATAGTTGTTAGATCGGTTACTGCTGCTACAATGGCAGGTTATCGAGATTTAAGTGAGTTTGAACGTGGTGTTATAGTCGGCGCACGAGAGATGGGACATAGCATCGCCGAGGTAGCGTTGAAATTGGGATTTTCACGTACGACCATTTCACAAGTGTACCGTGAATATCGGGAACCCTGTAAAAAATTAAATCTATGACATCGCTGCGGCCGGAAAAATATCATGCAAGAACGGGACCAACGACGACTGACGAGAATCATTAAACGTGACAGACATGCAACCCTTCCACAAATTACTGCAGATTTCAATGCTGGGCCACCAACAAGTGTCAGCGTGTGAACCATTCATCGAAACATCATCACTACGGGCTTTCGGTGCCGAAGGCCCACTCATGTACCCTTGATGACTGCACGACACAAAGCTTTACGCCTCACCTGGGCCCGACAACACCAACATTGGACTGTTGAGGACTGGAAACACGTTGCCTGGTCTGACGAGTCTCGGTTCCAATTGCTTCGAGCTGATGGACGTGTACGGGTATGGAGACAACCTCATGAATCCATGGACCCTACATGTCAACAGGGAACTGTTCAAACTGGTTGAGGCTCTGTGATGGTATGGGGCATGTGCAGTTGGCGTGATATGTGACCCCTGATACGTCTAGATACGACTCTGACAGGTGACAGGTACGTAAGCATCCTGTCTGATCACATTATTGTCCATCACATTCATGTCCATTGTGCATTCCGACGGACTTGGACAATTTCAGCTGGACAATGCGACACCCCACACGTCCAGAATTGCTACAAAGTGGCTCCAGGTAACACTCTTCTGATTTTAGACACTTCCGCTGGCCACCTAAATATCCAGACATGAACATTATTGAACATATCTGGGATGCCTTGCAATGTGCTGTTCAGAAGAGATCTCCATGGTGTCAATTACCTCCAGCACTACTTCAGACATTAGTCGAGTCCATGCCACGTCGTGTTGCGGCACTTCTGCGGGCTCACGGGCAGGGGCGTAGCCAGAAATTTCGTTCGGGGGGGGGGGGGGAAACCAAACTGACAGAACAATGGATTTGGCCATCTTTTCCCCTTTTCTCGGTCATTTTCTCGCATTTCGGGGGGGGGGGACCAGACCCCCCAAGTCCCCCCCCTCGCTACGCCCTTGCTTACGGGGGCCCTACATGATATTAGGCAGGTGTACCAGTTTTTTTGGCTCTTCAGTGTACTATCTGGAATTGGGGCGGGACAGGTGTGGACGAAAGGATCCTTTGAACAGGAAGTTGAGTTGGACAGAAATAGCTTCACCCTTACATGGCATGTTGTACCCACAACACAACTGAACTTTCAAGCAGTGATTGGAGCTGGAATCCGAAAACAGGCTTCATTGCACTTCAATGAAAGTGAAGTCACTTTTCGTAAAGAGAGGACATTGGCTCATGCAGATATCTGAATTGGATCAAGACCAACTTGAACTGGGTCACATTTGTGATAGAGAAGCTAAGAAAGACTGTTTTGTCTTACAGTCCAGAAAAGATTGAAAAAACGAATGTCTCTATGAGAGTTATTCTCAATGATGAAACACCTGTATATCAGAGAGCTCGACGCCTAGCATTTCCTGAGAGACAAGCAGTGAACAAGCAGATCCATGAATGGCTGGAAGAAGGAATTATCAGGCCAAGTTCTTCTGACTATGCCAGCCCAGTGGTATTGGTGAAGAAAAAGGACAACACAACTAGGTTGTGTGTTGATTATAGAAAATTGAACAGGAAGCTCGTCAAAGACAGGTTTCCTCTGCCGTTGATAGATGTTTTAGATAAGTTGCAGGGTGCAAAATTGTACACCACACTAGATCTTAAAAACGGGGTTTTCCACTTAGATGTTGATGAAGACTGCAGGAAGTACACTTCCTTCGTGGTCCCTGACGGTCAGTTTGAGTTTAATAAGGTCCCATTCGGGGAAAGTGTCTTTCAGCGCTATGTTTTCAGCATTTTCAGGGATCTCATGACCAAAGGTGTTGTTATTATTTATATGGATGACTTGATCATCCCCTCGGCTGATGAAAGGGATGGCTTGGATAAGTTAGAAACTGTTCTAAGAGTGGCGTCAAAATATGGCCTCGAGATCAAATTAAAAAAATGTCAATTTTTGAAACGACGGGTGAGTTCCTTGGCCATATCATAGAAAATGGGTCGATACGGCCGTCTCCGGAAAAGACACTAGCAGTGAAAAAATTTCCTGTCCCAATGAGCATGAAGCAAACACAGAGTTTTTTAGGACTTGCGGGATATTTCAGAAAGTTTATCCCAGGATACGCCAAGATTGCCAAACCACTAAGTGATTTGTTGAGAAAAGACCATACATTTGATTTTGGTCCCAAACAAGAAGAAGCATTCAAGAAGATCAAAACATTACTGACCGAAAGTCCAGTGTTGAGTATTTTTCAACAAGGGTGGAGAATAGAGTTGCATACAGGTGCCAGCAAACATGGTTACGGTGCAGTATTACTACAAGAAGCTGATGACGGAAACTTACATCCAGTTTACTACATGTTGAAAAAAACAAGTCCCGCTGAGGAGAAGTACAGTAGCTATGGGTTAGAAGTACTAGCAATTATCGAAGCCTTGAAGAAGTTCCGAGCAGTGCCGTCTTAAGGCATGGCCCGGGGGCCTCAAGAGAAAAGGGGCCTCACAAAAAAGAGATCTGGTTGAAATTCACGGGAATTTGCCTGGTAGGGCCTCAGAAAGATGAGTTGGCCCGGGGGACCATGATGCTCTTAAGACGGCCCTGGTTCCGAGTATATCTGTTGGGTACTAGATTCAAAATTGTCACAGACTGTTCAGCATTTCAGAAGACCATGGACAAGAAAGATCTTGTTACAAGAATCGCTAGATGGGCTCTTCTTCTGGAAGAATTTGACTATGAAATCACTCATAGACCCGGTCAGAGAATGCAGCATGTCGACGCCTTAAGTAGGCACTCAGTCATGATAGTTGGGAATGACACTTTGACGGCAAACCTGAAGAATGCCCAATTAGAAGATGAACAGATTTGTGCCCTTAAAACACTGCTTACTGACAATGAATCTGAAGAATACTTTGTAAAGAACGGCATTCTCTACAAATTTATGAATGGTCGTGAACTCATTGTGGTTCCAAAAGACATGCAGATGGAGCTGATAAAATTAGCCCATGAAAAAGGTCACTTTTCCACATTTAAGACGGAAGAGGTTGCCAAGCAAGAGTTCCATATTCCTAACTTGAGCAGGCTGACGGAAAGAGTTATTCACAGTTGTGTTCCATGCATATTGGCAAACAAAAAATATAGGAAAAAGGAAGGGCTTTGAACCCAATCCCAAAAGCAGATGTACCACTAGGAACTTATCATGTTGATTTCATAGGTCCCTTACCTTCAACGAATAAGAATTACCAGCATATACTAACTGTTCTAGATGCGTTCATGAAATTCACCTGGTTGTATCCGGTTAAGTCTACGTCAGCAGAGAACGCCTTAGAGAAGTTGAAGCTTCAGCATAAGACTTTTGGGAGTCCGTACTGGAGTATAACTAACAGAAGCTCAGCATTCGCTTCGAAAGCTTTCAGTGATTATTGTGCTGAAGAGGGCATCATGCATTTGCAGATTGCCACAGGTGTTCCTCGTGGGAACGGACAGGTCTAAAGAATCCACCGTACTCAAATACCAGTCCTAACCAAGTTGACTCTCAACGATGCAACAAAGTGGTTCAAGCACGTCGATAAGTTGCAGAGGGTCTTGAACAGCACGACTAGTCGAAGTACGAAATACACGCCATTTGAACTTTTAACTGGTGTGAAAATTAGAAATAAACAAGACGTACTAAGAGATCTCCTCGTGGAAGAGGCTGTAGATGAATTCCACGATCAAAGAAATGTCATTAGAGAAGAGGTGAAGAAGAATATCCACAAGATTCAGTCTGAAAATAGGCGTACTTACAACAAAAAGAGAAAAAAGGCACCCAAATACCAAGTTGGTGACCTGGTGGATATACAAAGGACTCAGTTCTGCCCCGGACTGAAGTTCAGACCCAAATTTTTTGGTCCATATGAAGTAACAAAAGTGAATGCTAAGGACAGATATGAGGTCAAGAAAGTCGGAAATCATTCAGGTCCTATCACCACCACTACTACCGCAGCTGATCTCATGAAACGTTATTAGAAATGTATACGAATATAATGATCTGAATTTTTATGCTGATACAAATTTTATGTTCCGAATTTTAATGCTTATACGAATATTGTTGCTCATGCAAAATGTCACTGAGGTCAGTGGCAGGATGGCCGAGCTGTAGGATTTTTATTTTCAGTACTTTTTGTTGTCAGTAGATAGTGCTGCGGCATGCAAGTGAATGAGTAATATTGCAAAGATCAGTGGTGGCAACAGTGAGTTTGCCGGGAGAAGTCGGCGGGAAAGACCACGTTTTTTTTGTCGTGTCTGTGTATGATCGTCCTGTATGTTTTGTGCACGTAATAAATGTTTCAAAAATAGAGGCTGTGTGTTTTTCTCTGTGAAGAGCCCACATATATAGAGTACATGTCTGCTCCCCCCCCCCCAGAAAAAGTTGAAATGACGGCCCTGTCTCCGCTCCAAACCTCAAAGACCTTATTTCTCACATAAATCCAACTACACTGGTGAAATAAATTAAGAGAATTTGCATATTTTATCGAATTTCATGAAAACAACTGAACTGAATGTAAAAACCACTGCTTCTAGACAAAAATGCAAATCTTGTTTTTTCGTTGTCGATAGAAAGGAAATTAGCCAATGAGCTTGATGCTCAAAAAGTAATTGAGAATTTTTCAAAGATGAAAAAAAGGCGGAAAGGCGGAAGTTCTGATTATGAATTTTGCTCTTGCAAAAATTCACCTCAAAACTCAGTGAGGAAGTGGATGATACAGGTTTTAATTGAACTTTTTCAGCTTTACTTATGAGTGCAAAACTGTTGCATAAACATCCCATGATAAAAACAATATTACATAGTTCTAGAAACCTATAAATATATTTTTTTCACTGTCACGACAAGTTCAATTTTTTTAGGGATTTTCGTTCCGCATATCTTATAGTTTACACTAAACGACTAAACTATTATTTAAATTTTTATTTTCAGTTTAAAAAGTTGTATGAAAAATAAACACTAAAACAAAATGTAAAGAAATGAAGTTTTTATTGAAATTTAAACAAGTTTCTTTGTATACTTAATTTTTTTTAATTGCGCCCAAATGAGGAACAGAATAAGGCGTCTTAGTATATTTTGCTCCCACACTGACAAAAACCTGGCTACGCCACTGGTTATTACATACACTTCTCGAATCACATAGGGGCTATGCTACACTGGTGAAATAAATTAAGAGAATTTACATATTTTATCAAATTTCATGAAAAGAACTGAACTGAATGTAATACCACTGCTTCTAGACAAAAATGCAAATCTTTTTTCTGTCAAATACGTAAGCGTACACGTGTGTGTAGGCGGAGCAGTCGAGAAACAGGCTTTATAAGCGCGTGTAAGTTAAGACGCATTTCGTTCGCTAGCACACCTCGGCAAATTTCTTGGGTGTTATTTTGCAGCAATCAGTTAATTTCAAATTGTAACAGTAAAAATGAGTAACCACCAATGTTTAGATGATGGAATGAGGTGGCGAATTGTGGGGAGGCTAGAAGCGGGCCAATCTCAAGTCCAGATTTGTAGAGAGTTCAATTTAACGCCCAGCGTCGTGTGTAACTTATAGAAACAGTTCCAGGATACCGGATCCATCGAGAGAAAGCCTGGACAAGGTCGTCCAAGAGCCACGACGGCCAGAGAAGATCGCCATTTGTCGATCATAGCGAGGATGCAGCGTCGATTATAGCGAGTAACACGATTGCTACAGCTTCTCAGCTCTCTCGTAACTTGAATGCAGCCACAGGAACCCGTGTATCAAGAGTGACTGTTTCCAAAAGACTTCATGAGAGAGGGTTGTTTGCAAGAAGACCTGCTGTTTGCGTACCGCTAACTTCTACGGACATGAGAATCCGTTTATCATGGTGCAGAGAGCATAGAGATTGGAGTATGGATCAATGGGCGACCGTTCTCTTCACTGATGAGTCCCGGTTCAGCCTAAGCACCGATTCTCGCAGTATGTTCATATGGAGAGAACCAGGGACCCGCTACCTACCCTTCAATGTCTGTGAAATCGACCATTATGGCGGGGGAGGTTTAATGGTCTAGGCAGGCATCATGTTGGATGGGCGCACACCTCTCCATGTCTCCGAAAGAGGCACTGTGACTGGTGTGAGGTATAGGGATGCGGTCTTGGAGCCCTATGTTCGTCTTTTCAGGGGTGCAGTTGGCCCTGAGTTCATTTTAATGGACGATAACGCGAGGCCACGTAGAACTCTTCTGCTCGACGATTTTCTAGAGAGTGAGGATATTCGCCGGATGGATTGGCCAGCCAGATCTCCAGACCTTAACCCTATAGAGCATGTCTCGGACGCTCTGGGGAGGGCAATTGCAACTTGCAACCCCCCCTCCGGGAACCATCCAGGGAATGAAAACAGCGCTGCGGAACGAGTGGGACCAATTGCCACAGGAAATGATATACTGCCTTATTTTAAGTCACTGCCTTATTTGAAATCACGCTGCAAGACCTGTATATCTGTAAGAGGGGACCATACCCCTTATTAACCAATTTTTTTGTTTATTCTGCAACCGCTGTTTCATACCTTCAGACTCCAACGACTGTTATGCACGATCATGCGTGTCACGGTCGCATGATCGCATTACACACACACAATTATTGAATGGTTATTTGTTTTGGATTGTATCAATGTATGTACATATCAAATTTCATTAAAATCGGTACAGTAGTTCTAGAGATAATCGACCAAGTCTACAAATTCTCTTAATTTCTTACACCAGTGTACCTAACCCACTCGTTGCCTACCTATCTTAAAATAAATCCCTTAAAATTTTGAAATTTCCGCCGCCCCAAAACCGCCAGTACCTCTTCACTCAAAACTTCCAACTCAGAAAACTACCAACTCAGACCTAACTTCTCCCCTCGGTGTTGCCTCCAAATTTAACCAGGCCTTCTCTTCTGTTTTTTCCTTCGATCCCACACCTCCCAATAAGTCTTTTCTGATTCACTTCACAACTCCAGTCCCATCTATTTTTCTAAAGCGGGTCATTCCATTTCAAATCACCTGGCAAAATGCCAAAATGACACCCATAGTCTCAGATTTCAATGATTTTTTTTTATTTGTTGCATTTACCATCCTTATTAACCGTGTGAAATATTATTTGCATATCTCTAAAACTTTTTGAGAAAAAAAATGTTGAAATTTATCAAAAACTGATGCAGATGACTTTTCTGAGGCTCAATTTTTAAGCGGCATTGTTTGAGAAAATAAATCATAACTTTTTCTATTTTCAATATATTCAAGTCAAATTTTCACTAAAGTGTTCACAGAAACAGAATATGAATAAAAATAATTCATACACTTATATTTGAAATTTACATGCAAAAAAATTATGTAAACTTTGTTTTTGTGGAATTTTTCGTTAGAAACAATACAATTTTTCAAACGTATTTTTAGACCAGAGGCACAGCAGTTACCAAAACAACTTTTATTTTAAATTTCTCCTAAATATATGAAGTAAAATGCTGGAGGAAAAAAATAATTGTTTTTTGATCGTTAATATGTTTATTCTGGCTTGCAACACAAAATTCATCGAAATAAGACTGGATCGTTCCGATTTCAAATCATTCAACTAGATACTGAAATGCAACCCATCATCCCAGATTCCAATTATTATTTTTTATTTATTGCTTCTACCATGCTTGTTGACCATGCAAAGTTTCATGTACATATCTCTAAAACTTTTTGAGAAAAAAAATGTTTTCTAACCTCACGAATGACGTCTCTTAGGCTAACCCCATTCAAGCAATATTATTTGTGAAAATATATCATAACTTTGCAGATTTTCAATATATTCAAATGAAATTTCCACTAAAATGCTCACAAAAAAAATGTAGACTATGACTAGGAAAGAAAATTTAAAGCTTTGCATTAATATATTGGATAGCTAAAAAATTGTTGAAATTTAATTTTTGATTCCTTTTATAATAAAAACACAATGGCTCACCTTTGCTTTTTCATTTACAAAAGCTCTCCTGCTTTTCTCACGGCATATTCAGTGACATTGAACTCCCATTTCTTAAAGCAGGGGCCAGAGTTAAAATTTGCACTTGTTGTGATGGGTAAATTGAGTCCTATTTCTAATTAACTTTATCAAAATATTCATATTTGCTTTCTGTTTAATATCTTCATTATGGTAAGTGTGCTTTGAGATTAATTTTCTGGTAATTCTTCAAAAATTTTACAAACATTTGATTTTAAAGTGTTGTAAGCAGATTCAACTTTTCTTTTGGCATTGTTTGACTTGCACTGTGGAGCTACCCTATGAAGTTTAATTGTTGACTCTATGTTCTGTAGAGATGAATTTATTTCTTCAAGTGCTTCTTAAGTTTACTATCCTTAAACCTTTTATTGTTTTCTTATGACATTTTAAAGGATTAAAGCATGCTTTCGGATATATTTCATACTTTGAGAAAAAAAGCTCTATGATGCTTAAACACACAGTAGATAAATGTTCAGAACTTGCTCCACTCCTCAATATTGATGTCTGATGGGTCCAATGATGTAATGGGTAAGATTTTACACTTTTGCATAACACTTTTTATGACAGTCAGATCCAGTTTTTTTTCCAACACTATAAATTTCAAGTGTCTTTTCTGACATTACTTTGAATTCCAAAATGATGATATAAAATATTTAGATCAAATGGAAATTGTGTTATTGTTGTATTTTTAAGAAATAGTGGAGCCGAAAACGGAATTGTATTGATCAGCCTATTGTAGGAAATTAGAATATTTTAATGTGACAAAAATAAGTATTAGATAGCATGATTAAATGTGGTTATACGGAGCGGCAAAAACATCGTGGCCCGGGAAGCAGAAAAGGGAAAAAGGTAAACAACAGAAGGAGGACGGCATTGACCACAGTTTTTAGTTCGTAGTAGTTGTAGTTTTCACAACATTCCTCCCCTCACAATGGAATGAATCTCTCGACCGGTGTTCTCTTACGAGTCGACCTACGAAGAACAGAAGAGGGTTGACTCGAAATCGGTGCAGAGCATTCAGGATGTCCAACTGAAGTATTGGCAGTAACCGCAGAACCACCATCAGCAGGTTTGGGAGCAGTCAAGCACCTTGAATCGTTAGTAGAAGGAGGCAGCAATATTTGATAGTCCATACAGCACTCAGAAGATGGCATTGTAGGATGTTTCTCTGAAGAATGATCTTTTCTCATTTGGTTCTGATGACGTTTCCATTTCCCACGATTCGTCTGAACCAAATACATCATTTTGCCAAGATGTTTGAGAACTTTGGCATTAACCCACTTAGGACCATTCGAATAGTTCTTACAAAAAACTCTGCTGCTAATACTGAACTTGTGGGTAGTACTGTCTTGTGAAAATGTAATGTTTTTATCCTTTGGAGGGAATAAGAGGGAGAGCAGATTTCTAGGCTGTCTGCCATGCAAGAGTTCTGCAGGAGACTTATCACAACCAGGTTTCGGTGTTATCCTGTATGTTATCAGAAGCTTTTGGAGTGCTTCTGACTTGTGGTCTCCTCCCCACACAGCTTTTTTCATAGCTTCTTTAAATGTCCTGACGAAACGTTCTGCTTCGCCATTAGAGGCGGGATGAAATGGAGCAGTAGTAAGATGCTCGATACCATTCAATTTGCAAAAGTCCTCAAACACTTTGCTAGTAAATTGTGTACCATTGTCTGACACAAGTGTGATCGGTAAACCTTCAATGATAAATACTTTCTTTAGAGCTTCAATAGTCGCTTCTGAAGCAGTAGATTTCATCTCGATCACGTAAGGAAATTTTGAATATGCATCAACAATGATAAGCCACATGGAATTTTGGAAGGGACCCGCAAAGTCTATATGAATTCTGTGCCAAGGATCCTCTGGTTTTGGCCAGTCCTGGAACATTGCTTTTGGACAAGCTTTCTCACGTTGACATGATTGACATTGGTTTGCGGCATTTTCAATCTGCTGCTCGATCTGTGGAAACCAGCAATATCTTCGAGCCATCTGTTTCATTCGAACCATTCCCCAATGACCAATGTGAAGAGTCTTGAGAACTGAACTTTGCAAAGTCTTTGGAATGATTACACGGAGACATTCAGTTTGGAGTAGCAAGATACCTCGGTTGACAGAGAGTGAATTTTTTCTTAGAAAGTATGGTTTTACATCCTCATTGTTCTCCGGCAAGTCTTTCGGCCAACCATTCTGAATATAATGGAGAACTTTTTTCAAAGTTTTGTCCTTAGCAGTTGCTTCTTGAATTTCTTTGTAGTCAACTGGATAATGAGATATGTATTCATCCACCTGTACATCAATATTATGGCATGCATTCTCTGATTTGTCAAATTCTACATCTGAACCAACTGGAAGTCTTGAAAGGGCATCAGCATTTCCATGCTGCATTGTTGGTCTATATTTGATATCGTACATATATCCCATAAGAATAATTGCCCAACGTTGAAGTCTCTGAGCAGTCATTACGGGAAGTTGCTTGTTGGGATGGAATATGGATACCAGGGGTTGGTGATCCGTGAGGAGTTCGAATTTTCTGCCATACAAATACTGATGAAATTTTTTCACACCATAAATAATGGATAAAGCCTCTTTTTCAATTTGACTGTAGGCTTTTTGTGTATCAGTCAATGTCTTGGAAGCAAAAGCAATCGGTTTTTCTGAACCATCGGAATATCTGTGAGAAATCACAGCACCTATGCCATAAGATGATGCATCAGTTGCCAAAATCAGTGGAAATTCTGAGTTGTAATGCACTAGTCTGGTAGCTTTAACAATGTTTTCTTTCAATTTCTGGAATGCTTCCTCTTGTTCTTGCTTCCACTTGAATTTGACATTTTTTCTTCGCAGTTTGTTCAAAGGACCTGCCAGCTGAGAAAAACCAGGAATGAACTTGTTATAGTAGTTGATTTTTCCAATAAATGAATGCAGTTCCTGGATATTTTTAGGTTTGGGTAAGTCTTTCACTGCTGCAATATTAGAATCTGATGGTCGCACCCCATCTGCATTGACTATGTACCCCAAGTACTCAACTTCGGACTGGAATAATTTGCATTTTGGCTTGCTACAGCGAAGACCATTGCTTTCTAGTCGATGGAAGAGTTCATCGAGAGCTTTGCAGTGTTCCTTGTCATTAGGAGCTGTGACAATAATGTCATCCAGGTAATTAGCACAACCAGGAATACCAGCTATGAGCTGCTCAAGGAAGCACTGGAATATGGCTGGTGCACTAGCCACTCCGAAAGGAAGTCTTTGGCACTCGAACAATCCATAGGGTGTATTAACAACTAACAGTCTCTTTGAATCGTCATCCAACTCAAGTTGAAGATAGGCATCGGAAAGATCTATCTTGGAAAACCTTTGCCCATTTTTGAGTTTCTGGAATAATTCTTCAGGTCTTGGAATAGGGTACTGATTTACATCAATTTGAGAGTTCACTGCAACTTTGTAGTCACCGCAAATGCGAATAGAACCATTCGGTTTATTTACAACAACTATAGGAGCTGCCCATTGACTTGTAGTACATGGTTTCCAAATGCCTGCAGAAGTGAGACGATCAATTTCTGCTTTGACAGCAATCTCCTGAGAAAATGGAATGGGACGTGCTTTGCAGAACTTCGGTCGAGCATTTGGCTTCAGAAAAACACTAGCCTTGTAAGAATTACACTTCCCAAGTTCATCTCGAAATACATTTTCATGCCTCTGGAAAACTTGTGCAGACAATTTTTCATGAAGAGTAGTTGTTGCCAATGTAATCACTCGCTGAACAGAGTCATCAATGTGAAAATCAAACGCTTTGAACCAGTCTAGTCCAAAAATGTTACATCCTTCTGCAGTATCCGTAACAAGAAGAGGAAGGTCCATGATTTTACCCTTATATTTTACTGTGACCAGAATTTTTCCTTTTAGCGGAACTTCAACACAGCCATATCCTTTCAGCTTTGTAGTAGATGGACTGCACGGTGGTGACCCAAGAGCTTTGTATCCACTGGTCCCAACTAAGGAACATGAAGCACCCGTATCTAATTGAAAAGGCATCTCTTGGTTATTAACCATCAATGAAATGAGTAATTTGTTATCTGTACAGTCCACGCCAGCATTCACAGTTTCTGTAATCTGAAAAGAGGTATTAGCGCGCTGATGTTTCTGATTTGGAGAATTTTTCTTTGCATTAGATTTTTTTCTTGAATAGCAAACGGCAGAAATATGGCCTACTTTTTTGCAAAAATTACAAGTGGCCTCACGAAATTTACACTCGGACCTCAGGTGTCTGCCGCCACAGCCATAACAGGTACCAGGTACATCACCAGGTTTTTTCGAAGACTGAATTTCACTTCTCTTGGAATTCTTCGACCGCGACTTTGAGTATGAATTTTTCATTTGCAGAACTTCACACTGCGGAAGATTATTGAAAGTTGATGGACCATCAGGATTCTCTTTCAGAGTCCGCACGGTGCGCTGGGTAGCTTCAAAAGCTTCCGCAATTTTGAGGACATCTTCAAGACTGGGGTTCGTATGCTGGAGAGCCGCAGAGCGAACTTGGTCGTGAGGAGTATGAAGAACTATGGCATCACGAATTAGAGAGTCCACAAAAGATTGGGAACATCCATCACGACTACATACAAATCTACAGTCCCTTGCAATTCCTCGTAAGTCAGCGACCCATTCCGCGTACGTCTGACCTGATTGCATATGACATCTGAGAAATTCACATCTAGCAGCAAGCACATGGGTTTTAGATTCGAAATAAGAAGTAAGTTTCCGTACAATGTCCGCATACGAACGAGTTGCGACATCGGCTTCCGCGAACAGTTTCTGAAGTAATTCAAAAGTTTCAACACCGACCCATGACAAGAAATATGCACGTTTCTGCTCGTCTTTGGTGACTCCGTGGGCTTCGAAATGTTGATTCAGGCAGCACAGGTACGTGCTCCAACGGTCGTGGATCCTATCGAAATGACGAAATGCAGAGACGCTTACCTTCGGTGATCCGGCTCGTCGTCCAAGAATTTGCTCCAGCAGTGCCTGTTGGTTTCGTTGCTGAGCTGCCAACAAATTTTCCATCCATTGCTGCTGTTGAAGTAGCACCTGATGAATATCCGCGGCACTGGGATTAGTTTTCGCCATCGTTCGGAAAAAGATACCAACATTCAAACTTTCCTCGTCGCCATATCTGTTGTATTTTTAAGAAATAGTGGAGCCGAAAACGGAATTGTATTGATCAGCCTATTGTAGGAAATTAGAATATTTTAATGTGAAAAAAATAAGTATTAGATAGCATGATTAAATGTGGTTATACGGAGCGGCAAAAACATCGTGGCCCGGGAAGCAGAAAAGGGAAAAAGGTAAACAACAGAAGGAGGACGGCATTGACCACAGTTTTTAGTTCGTAGTAGTTGTAGTTTTCACAACAGTTATCATAAGAAAAATTTGCTAACCCTGGAGTAGGCTACTTTATGGAGCACATTCTCTGTCTTCAGCAAGCTCATAATTGAGACTTGCATCATTTGATGGGGGGGGGGGCAGTTTAGTTCTAACACTTTTGTTTTAGTTTTCACAATGAAGCAGCAGCAGTGACTTTGGCTGGGATGAAAGTCAGGAGCCTGAATTGAAGGGGATCAGAGAGCAACTTCTGAATACAGATGTTCTCCTACATATTCTGTTCTTGGCTGACTTCCTCCAATCAATTATAAACAGATTTAGCTTGTGGCTTCAGGGCTCTACAATCATGTTTAGCTCTATTAATGCAAAGGTTCTAGATGTTTGTCAGAAAACTGAAGTGCTTGCAAAAAGATTTACATTCAGGAGAACACTTCAAGCAGTGTAAAGATCTGTTGTGCTTCTCCCAAGAATGCACTGAACTCAGTAGGAAAAAACGAAGCAAGAAAAAGTATGGAATGAGTGCAGACCGCATAATCCAGAAACTTAAGGAAAACTTTGTTCACAATTTTATTTGTGATTTTCAGGAAGAAATGTCGGCTGCATTTGGTGTGAAAAACAAAATATTAAATGCCTTTGATATATTTCACACAATGAATTTAGATTTAAAGACAGTGGAGACTCCATAAGTACCTGCCTGTATATATTGTCATTTCATGGTGGAAAGCAGCAAAATTAATTTCAGGGGACTGTGAAAATGTCACAACTCATACTGAATGCATCTGAAGGTATGATGGAAAACAATGGGTTCGATAAAGAGTTCTTTTGCAAAATTGTCTTTTGAGACACAAAAGAATAATAAAGCAAGTGTTTCCTCAAAGAAGAAAAGAAATACGAGGCCAAAAAAACTCTGGAGGAAACCATTTCTCCAAATGATGTTTTAAAAATTCTGGAGAATGATGCAAACATCTGGACTGCTTATCCTAATTTAATGAGGTTATTATCACTATGCACTATCATACCTCCATTAACAGCATCTGTCGAAAGACATTTCTCAAATGAACCTTGTGTGCACTGATTAAAGATCAAAATTGTCACTAACCCTTCTCGACAGACATCTTCAGATCATACTGAATGGACCCAACAATCTTACAGATAGCGAATGCAGACGTGCCAACTTTTGAAATCCAGAGATTCTCCTGAGGGGGGGTACCCCTTCCTCGACTCGATCAAAAAAAAAAAAAATCATAAAAATTTTTGTCTAATTTTTTTTTTTTTAAATAAATTAAGAAAAAGTTACATTCCCCCCCCCTCCCCGCCAAGGCACGTTCTGCATTGCCCTGAGAAGAATATAATTCTATGTCATTCTTTCCATGCAGAATAGAGAAATGACATCTACATACTGTTCATAAAGTATGCGTTTCCTTTCGTGGATGCTATCAGTGATTTATAATCTTGGTTATATGAATTCTTAAAAGCTTTATATTTAGCTGTATATAGCTTAAAGTTTTATATTTTCTTTCTGAAGATGTTTAATCGGAAGAAACGATTTAAAAAATTCAAATTACAAAGCTGCAGACGAAAAAACTTGTTTACTGCGCGGCTGTTAATGGAATACAATAACGATTATACAGGAATTTCGGCAACGAAGGTCATGCCCTGATAAATGATTGCAGATAAATGCTACAAAAACAAAGTCGCGTCTTTGCCAGTTGCTTAAATGCGGTCACAAAGACCTTTTTTTACGGCTGCTCGATGAAAATGACTACGGCTGTCCTCTACGGGTGTTTTCCCTAACGACGACGGTAATTATTGACGCCACGACAACGTGAAATCTAATTTTCTGCCAAAGTCCGGAGAAATTATAGCAAATCTAGAGAGCGGGAGGAAGGATGAAAAATCCGGAGTCTCCCGCCTAAATCGAGAGATTTAGCGGGTCTTGAAAGGCATTCGCAGGTCTGCAAATGCCTTTCAACCATTGATATTTTCAAATCAACTGGAAATAGACGTATAAGGATATGATTGTTGGTATGTTTTTATATTTTTCAGTAAACTTAGCAATTCTCACATATAAACTTGAAACTCAATTTGATTTCAAATTAACATAAAACAATGATTTTTTTTATTTAGTTATACTTTTTTTTTAAATTTTATATTTATTAATAATACTAATGAATTTAATTAGTATTACTTTTACTGTTATTTTGAACGTTTTCACCCATGTATTTTTAGGTTAGGAAAGCATTTGTTTTTATCTTTTTAACTTGCAGTGAGGAGCACAGCCCTCGTCTGCAAAAATTGCAGTGAGGTTTTATCAAAGCTGAGACTGGCTAAAGTTGGTTTCCAACTTCAGCTGACCACCACTGCACCATGGGGGATAGGGGTTAGTAAGAAACACAAGTTGGTGTACCACTTACTAAAATGCCAGGCAGTAAGAAGAAAAACTAATTGAAAGGCAACAGCTTACCTAACTTGAGCGCTTTCGGACAGGTCATACTCCATCATCATGAACACATGCACCTGAAAATAGTGAAAACATGGATGAAAAAAGCTATCAAAAAATAAATTGCAGTGAGCTTGGTCAATTGAAATTTTTATGCACCTTTAAGAACCCTGCCTATAAAATTCAAAATTGAAATTTAAAATCAAGTTATTACAATTATCTGTTTAAGATCCAGTTTTTTTTATGAATGATTTAGGATATTATCAAGGGAAAAATAAGATGAGATTTAAGATTTTTTGTAAGATCCACAATAAGGATAGTTCAGATAAATCTTAAAAGTAATGACTTTCCTTCAACTAAGGTGTTAAAAAACAAATCCAATTATAAGTTTAAAAATTCTGGCATTTATTTCAGCACACAGCAGGGCAGGCTTTTTGAAAAACATAAGCACGATCCACTTTAATTAACAGTTGGAGGCACACATTTATATATTTACTAATAAATCAATCTATAAATTCCCTTCTGATTCATTTTACATCTCGTTAAAAAAATTCTTAGCACTTTCAATCTTTTGATCAAATTTAAAGCAAATTAGTTCTCTCTCTCTCAGACACTCAAGAACTAGATACTTTCTCAAACGGGCAAGCACACATTTTGGCACACCCATGTAAGTAGAAAGTATAAAGGGTGAATTTGGTGCCCTCTCTAGTCCAGAGCCTGGGACACTAGACCTGCCTGTCCCCCCCCCCCCCAAGTTGCGGCCCTGCATCTATCCTCCAAATTGGTAACGCATGTATTTGAATTTTAATGTATACATATTTGTGTTGTAGGTTTGTGTGATCGCAGTTGAAATCGTTAAAAGTTTTTTTTTCAAAGGAATAGCCAACTCAAAATTTGAAAACCTAAAATCACATTCTTAGTCGATTACCATTGCGCAATCGTGGGTTCCAAACTCAGATTTTCACCAAAAGAAAAATTTGGGGGTTATAAGGGGACTCTTCCCTTCCCTTCCCCCTCCCAAAGATCAAAAATTAAAATTATTTTTGCACAGAACTAAAAAATAATGGAGTATAACAATTTCTTTTATACTATCTGTTAATTTAAAATTGTTTTCATGCGTTAGTGACCCAAACTTATTATTAAAAATTCAAAATTTAAATCTCTCCCTAGCACTTATCGCAGCATCCTTTCGTCCTTGAGACATGACACAGTTTTCAACACCCTTGTGTCGGGATATATTTCAGGGCGATGGGTTGGGTTTTCTTTCCATCACTGCCGATCCGTACTGTGGATTTATTTTTTGTTTATCAGGATTGGATCCATTAAAAGTGTATATATTTTTGGGGGTGTAGATATTAAGAGTAACATAAAGTGTATTTTTGATGGGTTATATTTTTATCCTGGGTTACCTAGTGGCTAGGGTGACCCGGGAAGGGGGTGTGGGGCTCAGGTTACCTGGTGGCTAGGGTGACCCAAGGGACCGGGAGGTCCGGTGGAACAGATTTCTGTGAGGTGGAATTGCCTCAGTTCCACGCGGGGCTCAGAATTTTTATGCATTTAGAAGTCTAGTCGGTCAGGATCCTGGATGTACTTCGTAAATATAGGTGTAGATTTCGTGCGGGATAATGATTATTTTTTTCAAGTGTATTTAATATAATTGTATTTCATGTAATTGATGGATTTTGGGGGAATGTAACGGTACGAACCCGCGGCGAGTAGAGAGGAACCACCTCATTTAAAAATAAGTGCTTTAAAATAATTTTGTTAATTGTGTTCACTTGCAAAATATTGCAAGTCAGGTGATTGGTGCCAGTCCAAGGTCATTGTCGATCCGGAGCAATCGGTAAACATCGCTCCCGAGGCTCTCAACTGACTGTGGTGAAATGACGTAATTCCTACTACCGCTGCATCGTGATTCCGTTGATCGGGAAAATCTGGAATGGCGATGCGGTCGATGGCGATTGGTTGCTGCTTCAGTATAAAAGGCAGTGATGGTGTCGTCTCTATGCACTTGTATTCTCACTTCACTCGTATCCAATCGTACTTCGCCACTCGTTGGTTAAGGTGACATAGCTTGGAATGCCTCTGTAAATCCTCCATGTTCCTGAACTCTTACTAGGCCGCTTCTCGTGTAAGACCTGCCGAGGTAAAAGAACGGACGAGTTGACTTCAACATCCAGCTGTGAGATGGACTTACTTCTGGTGAATGGAGATGTGGACCGACGGCTTGGTGATATTAACTTCGACAAAATTTGTAAAATATTCTGAATCAAATTCTTCTATCTGAATTAAATTTAAATTGAAGTTCTAATGATGTGACAAAGTAAATGTCACATAATACTTGAATGACCCCTAACATAAAGATACACCAAAGTTATTTTCTGAAGGTTAAAAAAAAAGTGGGTTCAGCTAGGGGCTGATTGGCTGGCTCGTCTTTCCTGTAAAACCAGATGTGGTTCGGGCTCTGTCACTTAAAGCTGGGTTTTCCTAGAAACCGGTATTCTGTGCCACGAGCAACGTGAATCACCTAGCGCGACACACAGTCTATTCATCAATGAGAAAAGCAATACGACTGTTTTCCTGCAGAGTGCAGTACGGCTGATGTCAGCGCTTACGTCGGGCGTGATTGGCGGACTGCTTCTGGAAGAGTTATGCGTCGTGTGCCACGCGTTTCATCGCTCGCTTCATTTCCGTGTTGTGTGTCCTACCTTCAAACCAGAGCATGCATCCTAATTTACGGCAACCGATCTGCAAAACAGATTTGCTTTCCCCACTGGACTTCAGTTTTTAGCACTTAAAGGCACAGCCGCGAAAAGATTCGCCTGTCGTCATCCCGTACTCAAGTGAAACTGAATTTTTTCTCTCTTCTTTTTTCGCAGCGAGTTGTGATATGAGTAAAACACATAAAACCAGTCAAAAAACTGCGAAAAGCAGTGACATTTTGCGGTTTCTAAGAATTTTCGTAGTGAGATATTGGCTGTAAACAAAAGAATGGGGGGGGGATAAAATAGGAATAGGGGAGAATTGTTGTAAAAAAGGATGATTGAGGCGAAAGTAGAAAAATAGGAAAAATATGAGCACTGCGAGGACTGCACTCAGTATACTGCGTAATATAGGTGGTTCGATACACTGTTTCGCCGCATGAGCCATACGAGGAAAAAAAACTCCCAGCGGTGTTTAGCTTTTTCGCACCGCTGGGCGTGGGGGAATTTTCGGCTACTGGTTCCGCGGAGTGATGTCGTTCAACAAACTATCAATTTTCAATGCTGACCAGTTTGCGTCATAGGCAATGAACGAATGAACGCCATATATTAGGATGGAGGTATGTTTTAAAAGCAATTGAGCCCCCCCCCCTCCATGCCATCTCATCTGTTATCTTACATAGTCATAGGCAGGAAAACGTAGAAATTAGCGATTCGGTAAAAAATCATATTTTTAGAAGCAAAAGCTTATAGTTGTATTAATTTGCTAAAATGACTAAATACAAAAAAAATCGTAAGGGTTGGCATGTATGCACAACCATTGGATGTTCCAATCCCATCCCGTGATTTCACATTTCCTATTACAAAGGAGGGTGTTTTTTCGCTTTTCTCCGTCTTTATATTTCGGGGAGGCTTTCTCTTATTTTTCTAGGCAATGCCCATCACTATGGGAATCTCTATTCTAAAAAAGAAAGATCATCCCTTCAGAGAAAAAAAGTAAGGACTTTTTAAGTAGTTTGTAAGAATGTGCGAACCCTGATATACATATACAACGCCACAACAGGCAAAATGCCCAACGAGGTAGCTGATAAAAAAGATGCCCATAAAAATATGGATGTCATATATTTCAAAAATACAGCAACCCAATTAAAAATGCAATTAACACAAATTATAAACAATATATACACATGATAAAATATTATACAACGCCCATAAAGAATACTTATGGTTGTCTTATTTTAAGAATGGATAGCTTCTCGATTTACCCCAACATGTTTATCGTATTTCTTTTTAAATGTGTCAATTGTGTTACAATTGGATAACATCCTGTTCAGAGTTCAGCCAGGTATTGCGGAAAAGCAAGCAAATGTGACAAAGTTTTGGATGTTTCGAGTGGGTAAAGGCCATATGTTCACAGGAAACGATTCTTAAAATATTCACGGAACCTGAAAATGCCATGTCAGATTTAATGAGCTATGCAGACTCTATGCCCAAACCTTCGGGATCTTGAGAGTGCCCACCAATATGACACCAAATGAGAACATAATGAATGTAGTTCAGGGGTGGGGGGCTTATTCGGATCAACATCAGATGGACGTCTTTGTGGTAGTGAAATATAGTGCCTGGATATATTCTGGATAATGGGAATCGATGGTGATAAATTAATTACCAGTATTGTAAAAGAACAAAAACTTTGGAGATTGTCATACGCAATTTGGTAGAAAAACCGTGTAAAAGATTCAACCACTAGTTCAAGTGAGCAATCAACCTGCTTTCTTGGTGGAATGATGACTTCCTTGTTTCTCATCAGGTTATTTCAAAACTTTTTTTTCATCCATTTTCTACTTCAAAATATTCACTGCAGATAATTTATTTTTCGGCATTTTTGTATGGAAATAAAAGTTCTGTATTTATCAACTTATTCTTCAGATTCTACATTAGCCATGTTTTCATTAATTCTGGATTTGTTTCTTTCGCTAATGCTGAAATTCTTTTATTAATGATGAAATTATTTCTTTCATTGATTCTGGAATTATTTCTTTCATTGATTCTGGAATTATCTTTCATTAATTATGGAATTATATCATTGATGCTAAAATTATTTCTTTCATTTATTGTTTTAAAAAACTCCTTTAAAAACTATGGATGCCAAAAGAAAATAACAGAGATTGTGCTGAAAGAGACATTCAACTCGTCATGTGATCTTCCGAGGAATGATGCAGACCATTGGCGGCAGGCCCATAGCCAGAAATTTTGTTTCGGGGGGACCAAAGTGATAAAACAATAGATTTGGCCATCTTTTTCTCTTTTTTTTGATTATTTTTCTAACATTTCACGGTTCCATATGCACACAGAATAAAAAGGAAAACACATTCCAACATGGGTTTTTGGCAAAGCATGAAGCAAACTGAACCATTTCGTGTCGACAAAAATGTGTTACATAATCGCCCTACGGGTTTGTGTTTTCCTACAGTGGAACATCAGCTCACGGCGGCTATATTGCCTACGGCCCCGGCATCAGCTCATGTCATCTGCATGCTCTGGTTTAAAGGGAAGTGAAAGAAAACAACAAAAATTAAGAGAAGATCATGAAACGTGTGACGCACGATGCACTTGACTCCTCCAGAAGCAGTTGGCCAATCACGTACGATGTAAAAAACTGGCATGAGGCTTGTTACACCCTGTAGGAAAACAGTTGAACCTGTTACTTTATTAGTAAGTGGTGGACAGCACTGGGCCATTGACTTTGCACACGGCACAGAAAACTTGATCCTAGGAAAACCCAGCTGAAGAATAATGGGAGAAACATGATTTCAATCATTAAATTTAATTATCCAGGGTTACTGGCTGCTAAAGCTTTTTCCCTGTGCTTTGCACTTTTTTTAAGGACGTTATTTACAGTGTAAAAAAAAAAACAAGGTGGTGAAAATTATTTCGGAAAACACTGGTTTTTTTTTTTAAGCACTCTTGTGGATTTTCAAGGACCGTACAAATCCTGCATATCTGGGGCAAGTTGGCATAGTTGAAACAATTTGCAGACGTGCCAACTTTTGAAATCCAGAAATTCTCCCGAGGGTAGTAACCCCCCCACCCCGGCACTCATAGACTTGATCAAAAGAAAAAAGCAGGTTCTGCATTGCCCTGAGAAGAATATAATTTCATGTCAGTCTTTCCATGCACAATAAAGAAATCACATCTACATACTGTTCATAAAGTATAAGTGTTTCCTTCCGTGGATGCTATCAGTGATTGATAATTTTGGGTATATATGAATTCTTAAAAGCTTTATATTCAGCTGTATATAGCTTAAAGTTTTATATTTTCTTTCTAAAGATGTTTAATCGGAAGAAACGATTTAAAAAAATTCAAATTACAAAGCTGCGGACGAAAAAACATTTTACAGCACGGCTGTTAATGGAATACAATAACGATTATACAGGAATTTCGGCAACCAGGGTCATGCCCCTGATAAATGATTGCCGATAAATGCTACGAAAACGAAGTCGTGTCTTTGCCAGTTGCTTAAATGCGATCACAGAGACTTTTTTACGGCTGTGCTCGATGGAAATGATTACGGCTGTCCTCTATGGGTGTTTTCCCTATCAGTGACGGTAATCATTGACGCCACGACAACGTGAAAGCTTGCGTAAAATCTAATTTTCTGCCAAAATCCGGAGAAATTTTAACAAATCTGGAGAACTGAAGAAAGGATGAAAAATCCGGAGTCTCCCGTGTAAATCGGGAGAGTTGGCAGGTCTGAATTTGGGTTTTATTGAGCATACAATTTGAAGCGAAATTTCCATCACTAATACAGCCAAGGAATACAGCTATTCACAGCATCAGTCACATTTTGATGTAAATATTACAGGAAAGAATATTATTACAATCTATAGACGATAGATGGTGCGATTTGTTCGATGGCTCTCGGAAATATCAAAATCTGTTGATACCAGTTTCAATATTGCACAAAAGCATGCGATTGGCCCGTAAAGAAATCGCCCTGAACATCCTGCGACCGTTACCGAGGAGAGCACAGGATACTCGCCATCGCTGATGAGAGAGGACCTTCGCTAGCCACGTTTGTTTTTTTTTGGCGACTGATAGATGCTGCTCTTCCACCGGAAGAATACGTCCAGGGACTCCAGGAGTGCTTCGAGGACATGCATAGAATCGCCAGACACCGGATCAACGTAGACTCCAAAACGATGAAGAACGGCTACGATGCGAGGGCCACGTCTCATGACTTCAAGGAAGGGGGTCTTGCCTGGCTCTGGAACCCGAAACACCAGAAAGGACTGTGCCTAAAACTTCAGACATCATGGGAAGGACCTACAGAATCGTGAAGAGACTGAACAACGTCGTAGCTCGGATTCAGAAAACAACATCCTCGAAGTGCAAGGTGGTCCACTTTAACAGACTGGCCTCTTACCGCAGTGACAACTTGCAGATTTAAGGACTAAATTGTTGGGACCAACAATTCTATGAAAGGGGGCAATATTACAATCTATTGACAATAGATGGCACAATTTTTTTAATGGCTCTCAGAAATATCAAAATCTGTTGATACTGATTGCGCAATTGCATGCAATTGTCAAAGAACTGGTGGAGAGGTGGACAGAAGCTTCCAGAAGGTTACGGCCATCCAAACAGTGGCGCCACAAATCTGGTACTATGAAATAGAAATTTCAGGAAAATGCTCTTTTTCTCAAAGTTTTGACCGAAGCTATAAGTATGAGGCAATCGCATGAGGGAGGCTAGATTCCAGATTAGAGAGATTCAATGAAAAGTCAGTTGTGATTGAACTTTGCGAGAAAGTTGCTAGCTCTCTGATTAGCTTGTAAATACATGTAAATTACTGTTCTGTAAATAAATCTGTGTTTGATCGTCGAACCACTTCTTGTTTTGCAATATCTCGAAGTCTTGTGAAAAATTATCCGGAACAATACAAAAACTAACAACTATGAAAACTAAGCCTTGGTCACCTCTTACAAATTCAATGATTATGAGAATTCTAACAAACAGATTCAGCAATAACACAGATGGAAAGAGATAGTTTCGTAATCCCAGAAATGTATCAGCAACAACCTGATCACTTACATTACAGAATTCCAATATTTTATCACAATCAAGAGACAACCAGGATGTGACAGTCACAGACCAACTTGGTATCCAGCTTTGAACGTCAACATAGACCACCATTATATTATGCTTGCAAGTTTATGCCTCAGATTAACTATTTAATTAAGTATGGAAGAACTACTGCATTGGAGCAACTAATTTTAATTACAGTAGTCAAAACCATCTAGCTGTGTTTACATATTGAATCAATTTCCTATTGTCAGTCATGGCCCCCACATGAAGGGGGGGGGGCCGACAGGGCTCCAGCCCTGGGGCCTGGGAGTCAGGAGGGCCCGTGGGAAGATCTTTTTGATTTTTTTTCTTTCAGATATATCCCATACGAAAATAGACTGGACTCTTTAATATCAATCATATCAATTTGTACTCGAATGGACGAATGGATGAACTGCGTACCTTCTATTCTCATTGAAATTCTTTTTAACTATACACATGTACAAGTAAACGAAAAAAACCCCGGAAACCAAGAGAAGAACATTGTACAAGGTCCCCCCCCCCCCCCGGCTCTCATGGCAGTCGTTCTCCTAGGAAGGAAGAAAAGACATTGTGATGGTCATGGATACTGAGACATCAAGGACACCAGCATTTTGTGTGTCCTCAGGGCCATAGTCACTAGAATAAGGGAGGCCACTAGAATAATCCTTATCTAGTCGTCGAGCGTGTGTAGGGACCTACAGGGCTACCGCACGACCCCTGCTGTTTCAGTTCATAGAAGGCCATAATGTCTCGATAGAATGAAAATTGGAGTAAACAGACGTCGTATTCCACATAGTGAAATTGCCTCGGGGTGCCGATAAAGCACATAAACCCTCCCCCCCAACATCCTGGAACAGGGGCCCGTAGGCTGTGCTCTTCAGCGGACCCCCTCTATAGCGAACTAATAGTGTGGAAAAAAGACAAAAAATGACAAGGATGGTCATGGCCCCAGGCCTGAAGCTCCGCCAGCCCTACTCTCGTGGGCGGGTTACGATACTGAGACAGCTTTGCTGCAAGCTTTTGTATACAGTGGATCCCGCATTACTTTTTCCTCCTTGGGTCCTGCGACTCGCTGGTGCAAACTCATATTACTGATACTCATCGAGATTTCTCATTTAAAGCGTTTTCCCGCAAAAAGTATTGTACGAAATGGTTGTAATGACGTGTGTACTGAATCACGTGATTTCGCTCACGGCCCCTCTAATAATCCCCTCCCTCTCCCAGTCCGAACAAATCAAGGGGTTTTTACCTTGCTTCTGAAAAAAAAGGCTACATTCCGCATCAGCCTTTTTTATTCGCTGTACTGTCTTGAGAACACATCTCCCCTCAAAACTTCTATTCACAGACGATATTGTTGAACAGAAAAATATTTATGGTTCGCGTCTGCAAAAATACAGTTGTTCGAAATCTTTTAGTAAAATAGTTGAACGAGTTTGCGTACATAAAGGATTAATTTTTTTCCCACGTGGATGAATCGTACGGTTCTAGCCCAAAAGAATGGTAAGCAAAACTAAAAATTTGAATTTTTGTTAAATTTTTATTTTGAGCATTAAGAGTTAACTATAATGAATCTATGTCAGGAGAGTCCCTGCATCGAGGCCAGTTGCGATGTTTGTTGAATTGTGTTTCGTAAAGTTTGAAAACGATTATTTTTAATAGGGTATATCTACAAATTACAGAGTAACCTCGTTCATACGTCACTCAGTTATACAACTTTCATGTTTATACGACGTTTAACTTGGGTAGCAATTGGTAACAATACATTTTAAACAACAATACAACAAATGCATTTTAATGTTAAAATATTTCATTCATTTATTTAATGTAAAACCTCAATTATTCGACGTTTTCACTCTGACTAAAACTCGGAAACTTTTGAAAAAAGAAAAACGTAATTTATATCCATCAAATGGGCACAAAGTTTTTGTATGCAGTGAAAAAGCGTTGCTGCAACAGTTCTAGCATATTGTCACCGCAAAAGACATAAATTTTAGGGTGATTGCTGACATACACGAAAATTGCCAGTGAGATGGCTGATGACCATTCAGAGTGGACACTTAGGTGATTTGTTTATTGCCGGCGGGTGTTTACTAGGGGGCCTCCCCCCTGGCTTTTGAAAATACACTAAAAATGGTATATATATATATATATACATATATATATACAAATATATATATATACATACATTGAGTACATGTGTTTTGACCCCCCCCCCTGGAAAAAGTTTAAATAACGGCCCTGCTTGCAAACCAGTTGAATATGTTCGTTTAAATTTTTTGAAACGATTATAAAGTAGAGAAACAACCAAAGAGCAAGCTCCGGATTGAAAATCATCTACTGCCAAAAAAAAAAAAAGTCCAAGATGGGGAAATTTAAGAAGATTTTGTTGCAATTTTGTACTCAATGTCGTGTCCCAAAGGTAATGTTGTGCCAAATTTTATTTCTTTAAATGATTTGAAATGTGATTTAATTTCCTCTCAAGTATGAAATATTTCTTTAGAACAGATGTGGAATGCAATTAAACAGATAAAATTTTATAACATTTTATATGTATGAGGGGAGGATAATTTTTTAAAAAGGCTGTTATATTCACTTCGACTTATACATAAAATGTTTTATAAAAGGTTTTGACTCGGCCTCTTGAACGTCGTATAAACGACTGTAACAGAATTGTAAAGTTGCTCAGTTGAATAGATGAAGTGAACATAAATATTTGTTTTATTTCAGTTCTCACACACAATTTTTAAGGCCGGTGCTTCAACCAAGGCCAATGAAAATAGTTTTCAGTATTATTACTTCAACTCTTTAATTCACTAAATTTATTTATTCTTTTTGCACGCCTGTAGGGAATCGCCTGGCATAACGGAATCACTTTGTTTTATCAAAAAAATCATTGCATGAAATAACTTCACGTTAGAGCAGAGCATCTCAAACTTTTTCCACCTGAGGCGCCCTTTCCCCCTATTCAATGCTTATCCGCGAGCTCCAGAGCCAAACAAAGAATATTTTCGAAAACCTCACACCATGACAAAGGTTGGAGGCGCACAGTTTGAGAACCCGTGCGTTATAGGAATAATCTTTGATGTTCTAAATTGAAGTTAAACGTTTGGATAGAAATTTTGTTTTGTGCAAAACACGTTTCAAACTGGTTCGTCATGTGTAAAGATTCCACAGTAGTTTCATTTGGTGTAGTATGAGTATACTTTCTTGCTTGGTGAACAACGAAACTATAGAGATGTGGTGGATATCTTATCTGAGAGAAACTAAGGAGAAATTTGATACTGTGCATATATCTATATATATAAAATTGATTTTCTGTCTGTCTGTGCGTGTATGTTCTCTATACAAATTTACAATTTTTGATCAATCGTCGCCAAATTTTGCATATATACCAAATGGTACCCGACTTGAACGATAGGCTACTTTAAAATTTCGTCAGAGAAGGGCAAATGCCCCAAACGGGCAAAAAACGTAGGGCAACAATGGTTTCTGGGCCTCAACAATCCCTTTCGGAATGTTTACTTTGATTACCGTGGTTCCCTAGTGGTTCCCTAGTAATGCTTTTTACACGTGCCTTTACAATGGCTTGTCACTTCTTTAATCCTGCCAGTATTATATATTTATTCCTTTGTAATGGTTTGTCACTTTTCCAATCCTCCCAATAAATGAAGAAAACATGGGCAGCGCCGGGTATTGTAGCTAGTATTATCCATGATAAAACTGCAGTGAAATCTCGATATAACGATATTCTGCGGACGAAGAAAAATACCATAATAGAGGTATTATCGTTAATCGAGAGACTTTGACATTGAACACTAGCCATCAGAAATACTGAAGAACATTAGCGAAAAATTCTGGCCTGGGGGCCCGGCACTAGCATGTGGGGGCCATGTTGTCAGTTGCTAGGTCATGTTCATGTCTATTCAATATAATGTTTATACTTCCTGTTTGTTTTATTGTGTTTCTTTACATGATGACAGCCTATGTTTTCAACAAGCCCTACTCTCAGATAGAACATTTCTGCAACTACATTATTCTTGCACTTCAAACCTCATCAGTGTGTGGATATTTATTCTGTCTTTTATGCGATACCATGCTCCTCCACAACATGACAATGCTATGAAGCGTACATAGTACAAAATAACTGCTCAATCTAGTCAAAAGCTGTTCAGCTTAGCCTTTGTCATAGAGCTTCTTACTATTCTACTTCATATATTGGCAGCACTCAGAAAAAAATCAAATCACAGTCGAATCCTGTATTAACGAATACTGGTGTAGCGAAATTTTTGTTTTAACGAACATCTTTTCTAATCCTCCAAGATAAGTTTACATAGGAACAATGCCAAGACCTGGAATTCCTTTATAACAAAATTTTGTTTTAACGAAGTGATTTCTGGGGTCTCTTGGAGTTCGCTATAACAGGATTTGACTGTATAATGAACATGTGAAAAAAACTTTTGGTTCAAATAAGTAAACCAAGTCAGCTACAGCTATGAATGTGGTGTCTAGGTATGGGAGAAAGCTGCTTATTTTGTTTCAGTACGGAATATGAACCTGTCATGATCAGAGATTTTTTGTTTTAAAAAATCCATAGTTAATTTCAATCAATAAGAACCATAAGAAAAGCATTTACCATCTCAGAGAAAATAATTGGCCACAATGAAGTTATATGTTGTGCTGACATACGCAAAAGTAAAACTCTAAAACATAAGAATACTTGTGCACTAACTGGAGGAACATAAGCCAGCTTCAATGATTCAGTCAGTCGTTCTGAAAAAATAATGAAATAATAATGAAAAGCACTTTCTAAAAATTTTGCAAAAGCATAACTCTACTATTTTCTAAAAATATCCAAACACATACATTAAAATCTCACCAAGATACTGACTAAAAAATAGAAAACCACATATACACAAATAAAAATTTCAACGGTGGAAATTCCATGCTTTCGAATGCTTATTCATTAGTAAAAAATATTGTCATATAAACATTCACTTTCATAAGCATAACATTCAGATTATTTTCATTTCAGTATTTACTGAATAAAATTGCTTCATAATGGGGGGGGGGGCGGAAGGAAGAGAGAGAAAAAGAATCTTATCAGAAGAAATTTACTCACCAACTAAAGTGCACACCGATAACAAAACAAAAGCAACAATAAACATACCGTGCATTAAAATAACCTTGGCCTATTACTAGCAATAAACATAACCTTACCCTCCCCCCTCAGAAATCAAATGTGATCGAACAAGGCAAACCTGACTTATTCTGCCAAATGAAAGGGCGTGACAGACAAGTCCTAAGTGGAACATGAAACACCCTATCCACCGTCCTATCTCAAGCCGTTTCAAGTTATAATGTATAGTCCTTAACTGAAAAAAATGTATCAAGTGGAGAAACTTTAATTTTTGAAGTTTCTGCAAGACCTACACACAAACTAAACACATATTTATAAAGAACAGACAAAATCATATGAGGTGACATCATTTTCATTAGAATATCTGTGTATAATGGCAAGATTCAAATGCTGAAAGATTGACAAAATTCAAAATCAGATTATCGCCAAAATTTTTAATTGCAAATTCCACAAATACTATTCCAAACTTTGTTCCTTCTAATTTTGGTTCATATGTAAACAAAAGCATGTGTGCGATACTCAAAATGATTGGTTGAAAAACATTTCATTTTTCTCAACAGTACAACGCCGCCAAAATAGTCCTTTATCATTTGTCCCTTAATCCTATAAAATACCTCACTTTTATTTTTTTTAAATATTTATTCAGTATTATTTCAAAGTTGAGAAACTGAATTTTCTGGATGTTACGCAGAAAATAATATTTGGAAAGAAAAGTGATTTGTCCCCTCCGGGAATCAAACCCGGTTCCCCTAGCACTTAAACACTGAGTGGGGACACGGAGGAGACTTGGAATTTTGTCATCAATTCTGGAAATATTTCTTTCATTAATTCTAGAATTATCTGCATTATTAATTGTAGAATTATTTTTTTCATTACTTCTGGAATAATTGCTTTACTCAATTCTGGATTTGTTTCTTTCGCAAATGCTGAAATTCTTTTTTTTATTGATTCTGGAATTATCTTGTAATTCTGAAATTACTTTCATCAATGCTGAAAAAAAAAAATCTCTTTTTATATAGTTTTATTTTTCCTAAATACTTTCTAAATTCTACAATTTTTTTTTCATTAATTCCGGAATTCTCTCTTATATTAATTCTGGAATTATATCACAGATGCTGCAATTGTTTCTTTTATTTATTGTTTTAAACGACTATGGATGCCATAAGAAAGTAACAGAGATCCCACCGACATTAAATGCATCACATGATCTTCCGAGGAATAATGTGGACTGATGACATCATACCAGGGCCGGACGGGGCTAACGAGAAAGAGAGGGCTATGGTACTCGAAAGTCACGTGACCAACTGGGTCCTACTTTTTTTCGTTGCTCGTTCGTGTTGCTGCTTGCTTTAACTGAGAGGAAGGCATTTTTACAGTGCTTTGAATATGCGATCCAATAATCAAGCTTTACAACATTTTATCTTTGCCAATTTTAGCTTCTGAGAAACATCCAAATGCAGGTGAGTGTTAAATACTACCATCTTTGTTATTATTAATTTAACATATTTGTCTGTATAAAGTAAATCAAATTGTGTATCTTACCACGTGCGAAGCTGTTCGTATTTCTGGCATTGAAATTGCATGATTTAACTAATCAGTAGGGGTATAATAATTAATTAAAATTAATTATTATACCTTAAAATTAAATTTGCGAAATGACAAACAGCTTGACTAAAGTAACTAATAATTGTTATTCAAATCATCTAGAAAAGCGTTGATACACATGTATGGTGCAAATTTTTCGCCTATGATGAGAGTATAAAATGTAAATAAAATGCACATATACACTCATATCACTTAAATAAAATTATGGCTATGGTTAGTATAATGCAAATAGAATTCTCGTTTCTTTTTATTAGCATTGTGTATAATTTTTTTATTATTGCATATTTCAAGAAACTAAAAAAGCAATTTTTCTTTAAATTCAATATTGGCTAATAGGTTTTTATTTTTTCTGTTTATAGATAGATTGCACTGCCCAAGCGATGTATGTGGCAAGTTGGTGATCAATGATTTGTTCACCAAGCGAGGAGCCTCTGAGGTCACAGTAAAAAAGTAAGCAATTTTCCTTCAAATTCAATATTGGATAAATTTTTTTTTTCTTCTGTTTATCCGTATAAAGTCGATCCCGCTTATAATGTTTTCTTGCTTATAATGCTTAATAAGTATTACTTAGTAAGAAGTACTAAGATTTCCCACATTCAAAGCGTTTTCCCCCTTACAATATTTTTCAATGCCAGATTTTTTAAAAACCTTATAAGCGGGATCCACTGTATATATTACAATGCCCCAGCAATGTTGTGTTTTGCAAATGTTATGCATTAGCAGTTTTCTCCCAGAAGCACCAAGGTGCTCAATGCTCAGACACGAGTCTGATTTCATGTTCGCGAGCACTTCATCAACGCTTCAATTGAACACCCTGTAAAAGTTACACTCAAGTATTATATTCATGCAGATTTCATTGATACACATTTGTGTAATCATTTATTAATGAACAGTAAAATAAGTTTGAATAGTTTTTGTAAGAACTTAGCCTACATTTTATATGTTTATGCTTTGTCCATTTTGAAAGTGTATGTATTTGTACTGTAGAGCGTGTTTCCCAATCTTTTTGATGTAGTGGACCCCTTAGTTGAATGTCAAGACACACAACACAGACTCCTGTAGCGAAGGGCAAATTCCATGTTACATTCCCGTGAAATCCAAAATGTGTTTTTTTTAATAATTTATATATCAAAAAAATTGAAGTACTAAATTACAATTGCACAGCACTAAATGTGTTCTTTGTGTAATAATAGTAAATAATTGTCACAGGGCCCATGGGGGGGCCTGTTGAAAAACACTGTTGATTTTGTTTCCTGCTGTGTGTTGTATCTTTTATGACAATGTTTTAATATCTGTAACAAATCCTGGAGATTTCGCTTAATTTATTTTTAATGTTTTTTAGGGAACTTTCTGAAGGTTTGAATGCATCTGAGAAAAGTTTTGTCTCGTCGGAAAGATATGCTGGTTTCTTCTATGTAGTTGTGTTGCTGTGTGTTTCTGATGAGCCTGTGATCGAGTGCAGGTTAAACAGCTGGAGTTACTCTGACTCTCCTGTGGTCTCTTGATGCCTTGTCATCTGATTAGTGATGCGCATGGATTGATTGACGAGATTTTGACTGGGGCATGGCAAGATGTTTTAGATTCATTCCAGTGGTTCAAGTATTACGTTTCTAATTGGTCCCAGTGTTTCGAGTGGTGATTTCATTTCTATGAGTGTCAAATCGTGCACGTCAATTTCTTGATGTCTGCAATTTTTGTGATACTGTTTCTTAAGATGACATTTTATTGTGAGTGAGTTGAAGGCCCTTTATTTCAAGTAAGTAATGTTCCAGATAATAAATTCCAGAAAGAAAGTGGGGTAGTTGACGTTTTCCTCTTCTGGATAAGATGCTGTATTTTTCATCCATGTTTATAAACGTTAAAATATTATACTATATTTTGGTGTGCATCTTTCATTCAATAATTAAAACAACTTGGAAGATTATTATTACTCTTATTTGGTTTTTGAGCTTATGAAGCAGAATCTGTAGTTTCAGTAGAGAATAATTTGGAATTCCCAAACACACAGAACTGCTTTAAGATAGGTTTTCCTTTGAACATTATTTAAGACAGTGGTTCTCAACCTTTTTTGTGACTCGCTTTTGTGTATATAATTTCTATGGCGGAGCCATTTTTGCATATAATTTTTATGGCGGACCCATGTAGACCTTTTTTTCATTTATCTATCAAATTTACTGATTTATATAATTTTCCTCGAGTCGCTGCGGAGCTCTTAGAAATTGCACACGGAGCTCCAAGGTTTCCGCGGAGCACTGGTTGAGAATCACTGATTTAAGATATCAAGGTGGTAGTATGCTCCCACAAAATTATTTTATTTCTAGAAAAATTTAGTTAGAAAAAGCTTTCTTTCAAAAATTATATTTGATCAAACTCATGTTGTTTAGAAAAATTTTCAAAGTAGGTTGCAAAACAGCACACAATAAACAAAAATAAATATTCTCCATGTTCAAGACAAAAATGATAGGATTCTATCATTTTGAAATCTAGAAACCCACCCACCTGAGTGGTTTTTTTTTGGAGGGGAGGGGGGTGTGAGGAAAATTGGAGCAACTGTGGTTGTTGCGAAATTGTTATTTACATTTGTAGTATTTGGTAGCTTCAACACTTTGGTGGTTTTTTTTTCTTACAAAACTTCAGCTTTCTAACAAATTATGCATTGAAAAATAAAAATTTTGTACACACGTCTGGTTTTTTTTCTCATATTTCAGTATTTTTTCACAGTGAATAAGCAGTTTACAAAATTTCTTTAATGGGCAAAAAGTTGTATTTTACTGCATAGAATTAAGCTATAGATCTTGAATCGCTAATGCAAATGTACACTGCTCAAAACAATTAGGGGAGCACATGGTTTTAACAAAATTACGCAAAGATGTATACCGATAAGTAACATAAAATGAATCATCCGTAATTTAAAGCCTAGCAGGAAACGGAAGAAGAAAACTTCATATGCAAATCAAAGTTCATGACGTCAAAAACCAGAAAAAGGAGATAAGGGCAGAAATCGGGATGTTGCAGAAACGTCTGTTTTACTGCCGTAACTGTGAAATTCGATTGCGCAGTATTTTTTTTTTTTTGAGACACCGCGACTTGAGGATGTCTCAACAACGTGATTCACCGGAATCCATGGCATGGCGTGTTATAGGCAGACTGGAATCCGGGCAAACACAACGTAGTGTCACGGACGCTGTTGGAGTCGCCAGAAGTGTTGTTGCAAGGCTGTGGAATCGATTCCAAGAAACAGGAAATGTTAAACGTCAACCAGGGCAAGGTCGGCCACGCGCCACTACAGAAACTGATGACCGGTATATATGGTTAACAGCCCGTCGAAACAGAACAGAGAATGCTATGCAGCTGCAAAGACGGTTGCTCTTGGCAACAGGACGAAGGGTGTCCAGCCAAACAGTACGTAATCAGCTGCATGAGGGAGGGCTCTATGCACGTAGGCCAATGGTCTGCATTCCGTTGACCCCACGCCACCGTGCGGCCCGAAGAAGATGGGCTGCTGAACATCGAGATTGGGAGCAACATGATTGGAGCCAAGTGCTGTTTACAGACGAGTCCCGATTCAGTATGGAGTGTGACACCCGACGTGTTCTGGTATGGAGGGACAGGGGCACTCGAAATAACCCCGCATTCGTTCGTGAAAGGTCACAATGCAGACGAGCTGGTTGGATGGTATGGGGTGGAATCAGCATAGGCGGACGTACGGACCTGCATATCATTCGGAATGGCACTTTGATGGCCCGAAGGTATGCACACGAGATACTGCGACCTCATGTCATCCCTTACGCTGGAGCCATTGGAGATTCCTTTGTTTTCCAGGATGATAATGCCCGACTGCATAGAGCTTGTTTGGTGGAGAACATGCTTCAAGCTGAAACAATACAGCGTATGGAATGGCCAGCGTGCTCTCCGGACCTGAATCCAATCCATCTTCTTCGGGACGACGCATTGCTGGGCGACCAAGGCCGCCAAAGTGATAAAACAATAGATTTGGCCATCTTTTTCTCTTTTTTTTTTGGTTATTTTTCTAACATTTTAGGGAGGGGGGGGGGAACCAGACTCCCCAAGTCCCCCCACCCTCGCTACTCAGAACTAGAGGGGGGTGGAAATTTTTAAGGTGGGCACATTATAACACTGTTATAAAATTATCGAATTCCGAATTGGTGGGGGCGGCAAGACAATACAAAAATCCTAGTTATGACCCTGCATCATACTCCCTCAAGTAATACACTATCTACCAATAAGTATTTGGACACCTGTGATAAAAAAGAAAAACTAACTTTATTCAAAATCAATAGTTGGTAGAGCCTCCACTAGAGGCAATTACAGCGTGAACCCTCGGGGCATACTTTCCACAAGTCCTTGTGTGACGGCTAGTGGTATTTTCTTCCACTTGGCTTGGAGAAGACATGTCAGTTCCTTCACCGATTTTGGATGGGTAGGGCACCCCTTAATTTGGCTATCCAACTCGTCCCAGAGGTTTTCGATAGGGTTCAGGTCTGGGCTCTGGGCAGGCCAGTCCAATTCCATGAACCCCATTGGCACCATACCAAGCCTTGGTTAACCTCACAGTATGACAGCTGGCATTGTCGTCCTGGAAGTAACAGGGATCCACCCCGTAAAACTGCCACAACATAGGAAGCACATTGTCATCCAAAATAGTGCAGTAGGCATCGGCGTTAAGCTTACCATGAATGGGGACCAAGGGTCCCAGTCCATACCAGGAGAAACACCCCCAGACCATAATTCCACCTCCGCCGAACTTGACTGTTGGCACAATGCATTCTGGCAGGAGGCGTTCTCCAGGCAGACGTCAGATCCAGACCTTGCCACCTGAACGGTAGAGGGTGAATCTTGATTCGTCGCTCCAAAGAACCCGTTTCCACTGATCTACGGCAGGGTTGGTAAAAAAACCGGTTTTTTTGGTTTAAACCGGTTTTTTTGTTTTAAATAGTATTAACATTAAAAACAATGAAATTTCTGAAAAATCATTCAAACTTCTAATAATTAACTAAAATGAAATGGTTATTAATGTAATTAACACTATTCCCATACTAATAATTAATCAATAAATATTTCTTACATTTTAACAAAAACCAACTTTTGCAATTTAATTATTTTTTGCTTAACTCAATGGATTAATGTGTGTTTGAAAATTCTTTTAATGTTATTATTAATCATATAATATACAAAGGTTTTTCTCCAGTTACTTTCAGTATGATTAACTGGGAAGCTATTTTGAAAAAAGTAATAAAAATTACGTGAATATAATGTATTTAATGAAGCATAAATAATGCAGATTAATTAGCAATGATTTACGATATACAGGATGATTATAACTAAGGTTCTGATTTCAAAACACTGTAAAAAAAGAACGATTGTCAAAATGACTTGAAAATTAACATGAATATTCTTGAAGAAATGGAATTTTATTAAGTAAAGGGGGGAAAAATACTTAAAAATTTAAAATTAATGACATCATCCAACACGTGGGAAATTTATTCGCAGAATGGAAACGATAGCCAGTCATGGCAAAATGATAACTTAATTATAGCATTTCACGATTTCATAATTCATGGAAACATCACAAAAAACGAAGTAATTGAACAAATAACTACAACTTACTTAAGAAATGTTAAATATGTTGTCCAACCTGAGGTTGAAAGCACAAAAATTGTTGTTCAACAACAGAATCGGAGTATGCCATGGTGAAAATGTAGATGTGCTTGCAATTCAGCTTCATTAAACCAAACGCGCCCCCATGTTAATATTCCTGAGGAACTTCTAACATATAGGGGATGTGCTGGAGATTGCGATTCACCAAATTTTACAATCTGACCACTGTTTATGACATTTTGAGGTACCCCCCACAGCCAGAAGTTAAAAGGGTTAAGGTGCATCCTGTCAAAATGGGTTTTCAGCAGCTGCTTTGCTGGTATTGCAATGTGCATCTTGATAGAAGTTCTATCCACACACTGATGCTGTGGAAGTGCCAAAACGATGTGGTTGCACAAAATAGATTATACTGCTGGCCAAGTACAGCATCATCTACCTGCACATTTTGCACTACTTGCATTTATTTTTCCTTTTGCGAAAGAAACTTCCATTGCTTCAGGAATATTCATGCAAATTTTCAAGTCATTCTGACCAGTAGTTCTTATTGAATAGTTATCAAAACTTCAAATTATAATCACCCTGTATATAGCTGATTATTTTTCATAAATCTGTTACTATTATTCAGTAGAACCCTGATTAACTGGGCTTAACAGTGTGAAAGTATAGAAAAAACTACTATTGAATATTAAGACTGGGAGATATACGGTAGGAGACATGCTACTTCTTATGGGAAAGAAAATGAAAATGTATGTGAGGTAATGTAACTACTAGTACACTGGTCTTTGTCCTTTAAGGACAGTTGGTGTCTTTATTGGATTATAGGACCAACTGCCCCTAGCATGATGGTGTCACTACTGTTGCTGCTTCTTTGTGAAGGGAAAAAGAAACCCTGTGAGATAATACACCACTACATTTAGATGTGTGATGCAATCCTTATTCATGAATTTGCTAAAGATAGAGCATCAGAATGTAGCCAAAGGGTAGAAAATGTTATAAGAATGAGAAATTTTGGCTTTTGTATACTAAGATACTTCATATGAAAAATATATGTATATTCTGGCCACTTTCATGAGACTTTTTGAAAAAAACCGCTTATAAAATCTTATGTCATTTAAAGATATACCATCAGAATGTACCCCAAGGATATAAAATGTGGTAAAAATGAAACATTTTGGCTAATAATGAACCAATATGATATTTTTCAAGGAAAAAAATTATATTTAGGCAACTTTTATTTGATTTTTTGAAAAAAACCAAACTGGTTTTTTTAAAAAAACCACTTGGTTAAAACCAAGGTTTAACCAACGTGGTTTAAACCAAACAACCCTGATCTACGGTCCAATTTTGATGTGCTTTGCACCACATTAACCGAGCAACGCGGTTGGACTTTGTGATCAAAGGCTTATGGGCAGCAGCATGACCATGAAAACCAATCAGATGTGCTTCCTTACGGATGGTATTCATTGAAACAATACTCCAGGATGCCTGTTGAAACTCCTCGTGGATTAGGGCCATCGGTTGGGTGCGATTCTTCCGAATTTCTCTGGACAGCAACCGTCGGTCTCTATCTCCCAGTTTCGTTGGTCTGCCGACTTGGGGCAAATTCCGACAATCACAGCTTACCTTCTACTTCTTAATCACATAGGCCACTGTCGATTTTGGGTACTTCAGCTCGCTAGATATGTCCCTTAAGGATCGGTCATTTTTGTGATACCTGATAATTATACCTTTCTCGAAATCAGAGAGCTCCGAACTGCGTGGCATCTTGCATGCAACTAATGCCGATGTTGTTTCCTACACGATATATACCGGCGGAGGGCGTGACGTATCTCAGGACCGCAGATATCGTCATTTGCATAGGTGTCCAAATACTTATTGGTAGATAGTGTATAAGCTCAATGGATTTTCAGCCCCATTGAAGCTATATTGATGATTTTGAATTTGCTTGCATTTGGCAGCATTTTTGTCTGGCACGCTCAGCAATCAAACTTGATAACAGGGATTTCAGCCAAAAGTTATTAAACATACACTTGCCACTCCTTTTTTGTTTTCTTTCTTTAAAGAACCTTGTACAAGCATCAAATCACTCCTTAATTTAAAAAAAATCAATATTTTGTTAACACTATTCAGAGGTAGCTTTGCTCACTTATGGACCGAAAGGCTGAAATTATTTTGGCAAAAATATGAAATATTTTTTCTAAAGATATTGATTTCTCAAGTCGTCCAGAAAAAAATACCTATTACAAAAGTCTGACTTCTAATGACTTCAAATATGTCTATATACGATCACGGGATACATGTTACTATAAAGCTGGGTTTTCCTAGAAGTGGGTTGTTGGGGGCAGAGAGTGCTGACTGAGTTGAAAGAAAAAACCATGATCAGCAGTTTGTTTTGAACTCTATTTTTGTTTTTTCAACTCATTTTTCTAGTGTACCGTCTAAACCTGCATACGTTTTTTGTGATTTCTCCCTCTCAATGTGGTTTGCGACACCATGTTCCATCACAATTTTTTCTCCTCTTGATGTCTACCAACAACTCTGAGAGTTTGTCAGTCCAATTTTAATCTCAGTCCCTGTATAAAACTTTTATTACATAAAAGTTGCAAGGGGGGGGGGTGTGGAACACGATTTATGATCATAAAAACCACTAAAATGACTGACAAATAACAACCGGCAATCTCAGAGAAAAAATACAATCCCGATATACAGGCGGAAAAAAACACAAAAACCAGCCTATATAGTGTAAAGCCACACTCCCATGAGGGTGAGAGCATGCCGCCACATATTGTGGCGGGCCGAACGGTTCTATATGCACACAGAATAAAAAGGGAAAAACATTCCAGCATGGGTTTTTGGCACAGCATGAAGCGAACTGAATCATTTCGTGTCTACAAAAATGTGTTACGTAATCACACTACAGGTTTGTGTTTTCCTACAGTGGTGCATCAGCTCATGGCAGCTATATAGCCTACGGCCCCAACCCTGATTGCAGTAGGACTCTATTTACAGTTTTGTTTTCTTTACCCTAGAAATTCATCCTGACATAGTATCTCTTACACAAAGGGATATACACCAAACAAAATATAATCAACAAATTTTTCAATTATGTTAAAAATTCCAATTAATGTAGTCTTTTAAAATTAGTTTGTTGCACCTGGATCTATGCAGATATTCAGTCGAATACCTAAGCATTATTAGGCCAAACGAAATATACGACAAAAGGGCAGAATATTCGTCCTTATATATATTTCTCCTTATTATAATTTCTGTATCTTATACAATACAAATACAACGCCACAACAGGCAAATTGCCCAACGAGGTGGCTGACTTAAGAACATCATGGATCCCCGAGCCATTTTTTGGAGGCCCTACCTACTACTGCTACACCACACCTGCACCCCCCCCACAGAACCCCCAACGAATCGGTACATGCGGGAATGTGCGTGTACGTGTAGTGAAACCTGACGTGAAGTTTTTTTTGTTGTTCCTCTGTAATGCTTGTTATGTGCAGTGCTGCCATCTGCCACCAGTTTTTCAAACTATGATTGAAGTGTTTTGATTGAATGATTTATCGTTGTAGGACTGTTGCTCTCTATGGCGAGACTTTTTAACGGGGAGATCGGCTCGCATTTGCACCTTGAAGTTGGGAACCACAGAAAACCAACTTCAGCCGACCACCACTGTGGGGTTCGAACCCGGATCCTCGCATCGCGAGTCCGTCACTATAACCACTCGACCACCACAGCGGCCGCTTATGGCACTGAGTGCATTACAGAACTCTTGTGAACAATTTCACTTCCTTGCCACCATTCCTTATATACCCCTCCCCCCCTCTTACACTCTCGTCATTGTGACGTACTAACAGCATCATCTGGTGGCTTCCTGAAATTTGCATATCATTCTTGCAGATGTGATAATTCTACAGGTAAAATTTTTACTTTAGATTTTGATTTCTGTGTGATTCTGAATTATCCTTAATTTATGGACATGAGTTTATTATATTGCCAACATTTAAATAGGAGAATCTAGATCAGTGGTTCTCAACCTGGGGCCATATGGCCCCCTTGCGGTCTTAGGCTATTCTAGGGGGGCCACGTGAGAAAATCAGAAGAAAGGTGATCCACGACAGGTGGTGAAGGGAGTCAGAGAGCTGTAAAGAGAAAAGCTTTAAAAGTGAAACATGGTTGAAAAATATTACTACTTTCAGAATTCATCAGATCCGTCCATACAACCAGGAGCATCTTAACCTTTGGGTCTATGTGGGGCACGACCCGGGTCTTCATGTCTATAATGGAGGGAGGGAGACTGCACTATATATGGGATCTGGTACTATGATTTTCATATGTAAGCTGTTACTTCCAGCTAAGTATGGAGTGCCGCCAGAGAGAGAGCAACGGTTGATGTGTTGAGAGGGTCGATTTATCGTGCATGTTCGTTGGATTGTCCTGTATTTTACACAGACCGTTTTTTGCAATATAATTTGACTCCTGGGAGAGATGATAATCCACCATTTGAATCCGTGCCTAGCCAGGATTCCAGAGATTGATCTCATTTATTAAAATTTCATTCATAATAAAAAAAATAGAAAGTATCTCACTCTTGGATGAGGGTAGAGGGGGCCCTGGATAGGACAGGGGAGCCACGAGAAAAAAATGTGATCCATAGGGGGCCATGAGCTGAAAAAGGTTAAGAAACACTGATCTAGATTATGAGTGGAAATACTATCTGCACACTACAGGGTAGAAAATTGATGGAAAGGTGGTACTCCCCCCCCAATATGCTTACTGTATTACAGTTACTAAATGTCAATTTAATTTCAATAGACACAAAAAAAGATGAAATATTAATAACTAGGTCATGCCAATTTGGAGTGCAAAAAAGTCACTTGAAGTAAATTGCAGTCTCATCAAATAGATTCGACGATGATGTCTCATGTTTTCATACCCATGCATGCTGATAACATATCAGAAATTAAATGTCATCTTGTGTCGTCAAAGTAAATATTATTTTTGATTCTTGATATAATTTGAATTGCTCCAGATATGTGCAATGTGTCAACTGTGAATGTTTTATTTGAAATGATGCAGTATATTTAATTATCATGTGATGCTAATACTGATAAGAACTGGCCATTTAGACAAATATAATAAAAAACATTTTTCAAGGAACCCATTCCTAATGTTACAATTCAATGCAAACAACCTAAGTAAAGAAAAATACCAAATAAGTATAGCTTAGAATGATATGTATCTTTATATAAGAATAGCTTCCTTTATCAATAAACTTTATTTTTTCTTTTGAACTAATTCCCGAAAATTCATCCAATTTTAAAATAATTTTTAAGGTTTCTAAAAATTTTCATAACCAAACATTCAAAACATTATAACCAAGAGAATAATGGTGGTCATTGACTAAAAGTGATCATTGGAAATGATTATGCCAAAAATTGATTTGTTTCAAATGTTTCAGGCAATAAAAACAGTTTTATTTCATAATATAAATAAAATTAATAAAAAAAAATTTCATTTAAAAGAAAAATGAATATTCTTGATTATCTTCCAATTTTTACATCATCCCACCTCGCATCTCTACTTGAGCAGCCATCTTTTTTGTGTCGACTAATACTAGATCTATCCAGACACAAACACCAATTAAAAAATATTTGATTAACCTAGCATAATTTTCTTAAACTTTGGGCTTTTATCAAACCTCAATAAAATTTAAAAAAAAAAAAAGGTTTTCAGAAAATTAAATTAAAAGATACCTTGAATATCTGGCATAAACTTTTCATACTGGTCAATTTCACTGCAGAACAAAATGAACGATAGTCTTTTCAGTAATTGTGCTCTCTGATCATACTCTTGTTCCTTACTACCGAACAAATTCAGAGACCCAGACTGTAGAACTGAAAAACGAGCTATAAATGAAAAAATGTCCAGTTATTTCATACATAGAACAAATGCAAAACATTACTTGTAAATATAGTATGTTTACTTTCAAGGACTCAAACAGTGAAAGATGCTTCAAAGAAGTTTTGAGATTAAATGATTTGTTATGTGTATTTCAAACTTTCCTTTTCTTATGTTTTATTTTTCCCACCAAGGGCTGTTCTGGTCATGGCCCCCTCACAAAAGCAAGGTTCCAGCTCCAGGATAATTACCCACATTTTTTTTTCATGTTATAAATTCACTATAAAAGGGCAAGTGAAAAGTCTTGTTTGGGGTCGACCAAACACCCCAATCTTTTTTCTTAAAAAAAGCCATAATTCTGATACAAAAGACATGATTCGGGATCATCAAGTTGGGGTATTTTTTTGTGATAAGTTCATGTTGGTTATCGCAACCCATCAAACTGCAGTCATGATACAGTAATCAGACGTGCCAACTTTTGGAATCCAGAAAACAGGAGATTCTCCAGAGGGGGTACCCCCCCCCCCCTCAAGGCTGTTTCTGCACATCGACCTTGAGCAGAATATAATTCCATGTCAGTCTTTCCATGCGGAATAGAGAAATCACATATACATACTGTTCATAAAACATAAGTGTTTCCTTTTATGGTTGCTATCAGTGATTGATAATATTCAGTATACAGGGATCAGCACGACTCACGGCCTCAAAACTAGTGAAAATAGTGACCAAAATGTCTAAATAGTGACCAAATAGCAGGGTTGGTAAAAAAACCAAAAAACCGGGTTTTTTGGTTTAAACCAGGTTTTTTTGGTTTAAGCCGGTTTTTTTGTTTTCAATAGTATTAAAATTAAAAACAATGAAATTTCTGAAAAATCATTCAAACTTCTAATAGTTAACTAAAAAAATGTTTATTAATGTAATTAACACAATTCCAATGCTAATTAATCAATAAATATTTATTACATTTTAACAAAAACCAACTTTTGCAATTTAATTATTTTTGCTTAACTCAATGGATTAATGTGTGTTTGAAAATTCTTTTAATGTTATTATTAATCATATAATATATAAAGGTTTTTTTCCATTTACTTTCAGTATACTTAATTACGAAGCTATTTTGCAAAAAGTAATAAAAATTAGGTGAATATAATGCATTTAATGAAGCATAAATAATGCAGATTACTTAGCAATGATTTACGATATACAGGGTGATTATAACTAAGGTTCTGATTTCAAAACACTGTAAAAAAAAGCGATTGTCAGAATGACTTGAAAATTGTCATGAATATTCCTGAAAAAATTCAATTTTATTTGATAAAGGGGAAAAAATACTTAAAAATGTAAAATTAATGACATCATCCAACATGTGGGAAATTTGCTCGCAGAATGGAAACGATAGCCAGTCATGGCAGAATGATACTTTAATTATAGCATTTCACGATTTCATAATTCATGGAAACATCACAAAAAACGAAGTAATTGAACAAATAACTACAACTTACTTAAGAAATGTTAAATATGTTATCCAACCTGAGGTTGAAAGCACAAAAATTGTTGTTCAACAACAGAATCTGAGTATGCCATGGTCATGATGTGGATGTGCTTGCAATTCAGCTTTATTAAACCAAACGCCCCCCTCCCTTCCCGGTTCATATTCCTGAGGAACTTCTAACATATAGGGAATGTGCTGGAGATTGCAACTCGCTGGAGATTGCGAAATTAGTTTTATCACAAAAAGTTTCGTAATGTAAGTCTAACAACTATTACAAGTTTTACAGCACTGATCAGCTCATCATAGGTCCACTCTGGATGATGAAGCCCCAAGTGGATTATTGGTGAAGGAGTCGGTCTACACCAATATACTAGTTTCGAAGGACTCTCATCTCTAATCTCTGAGAGATCTCCGCCTGGTGCTGGCTACCTGCGATTTGCTATAAACTCTGGAACTTCAACTAGCAGTACTGACTTGGATGAATCTGCATCTTGTCTACCCTGGTCTGCGACCGGAAAGGTGGCGTTCAGCCAAACATGGACTTCCATGGTGAGAGTGAACCATATCTACTAAATTCAAATTTTTGAACTGAAAGACAAAACTTGAATTTAAAATTGTTATTAATGAAAAACTGAAGGTTAACCTGTTAATGTAAACTTACAAAAAAAAACTAGGTGAACTAAAGCAATTGAAGTGATACAAAACAAACTTGTTTATTTCCTGCTTCTTGTCTGCTTTAACTAGATAATTCGAACCAGGCACGTAACCCCAATAAAGGATGTTACAAACGTCCCACAGACAACATAATCATAGCATAATAATAAAAAAAATCTAGAATTTTTTTTTGAAAAATTTTAAATTTAAAATTGATTTAAATGCAACGCCCCATAGAAACTGGACCCTAAGGGCTCAACAAGCCACATAAGCGCCCCCCCCCCCGCTCGCAAAAGCATAAGTGGATATAGGTTGTTTCCCTAATAAGGTTCCCCACAAGCAAAGGAAGAAAAGTTTTTTTCGTTAATCCAGTCTAAAAAATAGATTTTTTGCCCCATCTATATAATGTCTGCCCCAGGATTGCTTGGTTTTAACCAAGTGGTTTTTAAAAAAAAAATCTTATGGAAGATATAATAAGATATAAAAAAAAATGATATTTAGGCAACTTTTATTTGATTTTTTGAAAAAATCAAATAAAAGTTGCCTAAATATCATTTTTTTTCCTTGAAAAATATCATATTGGTTCATTATTAGCCAAAATGTTTCATTTTTACATCCTTCGGGTACATTCTGATGGTATATCTTAAATGACATAAGATTTTATGAGTGGCTTTTTTCAAAAAGTCTCATAAAAGTTGCCAGAATATACATATATTTTTCATATGAAGTATCTTAGTTATTTAAAGTTATATATATAAAAGCCAAAATTTCTCATTCTTACAACATTTTCTAACCTTTGGTTACATTCTGATGCTCTATCTTTTGCAAATTCATGAATAAGGATTGTATCACAGATCTAAATGTAGTGGTGTATTATCTCACAAGGTTTCTTTTTCCCTTCACAAAGAAGCAGCTACAGTAGTGACATCATGCTATGGGCAGGTGGTCCTATAATCCAATAAAGACACCAACTGTCCTTACAGGACAAAGACTAGTGTACTAGTAGTTACATTACCTCACATACATTTTCATTTTCTTTCCCATAAGAAGTAACATCTCCAACTGTATATCTCCCAGTCTTAATATTCAATAGTTTTTTTTATACTTTCACACACACACACTGTTAAGCCCAGTTAATCAAGGTTCTACTGTATAGTAGTAACAGATTTATGAAAAATAATCAGCTATATACAGGGTGATTATAATTTAAGTTTTGATTCCAAAACTATACAATAAGTACTGATCAGAATGACTTGAAAATTTGCATGGATACTCCTGAAGCAATGGAAGTTCCTTTTGCAAAAGGAAAAAAGTGCAAGTAGTGCAAAATGTGCAAGTAGATGATGCTGTACTTGGCCGCCAGTATAATCTATTTTGTGCAACCACATCATTTCGGCACTTCCACAGCATCAGTGTGTGGATAGAACTTCTATCAAGATGCACATTGCAATACCAGCAAAGCAGCTGCTGAAGACCCATTTTGACAGGATGCACCTTAACCGTTGCAACTTTTGGCTGTGGGGGAGGGGGGTACCTCAAAATAATATAAACAGTGGTCAGATTGCAAACTTTGGTGAGTTGCAATCTCCAGCACATTCCCTATATGTTAGAAGTTCCTCAGGAATATGAACCGGGAAGGGGGGGGGGGCATTTGGTTTAATAAAGCTGAATTGCAAGCACATCCACATCATGACCATGGCATACTCAGATTCTGTTGTTGAACAACAATTTTTGTGCTTTCAACCTCAGGTTGGATAACATATTTAACATTTCTTAAGTAAGTTGTAGTATCACAAAAAAATGAGTAACTTTGCCTGGTTTTAATTTATACAAAAATTGCCACGTTTTTAAGACAAATAAATTACACTGGTCGAATGGTCGACGCGTTTCGGCTCTTCAATGGAGAGCCGTCATCAGGACCTCGTGGTCTTCATTCGTGTGAGTTCTGACCACGAGGTCCTGATGACGGCTCTCCATTGAAGAGCCGAAACGCGTCGACCATTCGACCAGTGTAATTTATTTGTCTTAAAAACGTGGCAATTTTTGTATAAATTAAGTTGTAGTTATTTGTTCAATTACTTCGTTTTTTGTGATGTTTCCATGAATTATGAAATCGTGAATGCTATAATTAAGGTATCATTTTGCCATGACTGGCTATCGTTTCCATTCTGCGAGCAAATTTCCCACATGTTGGATGATGTCATTAATTTTACATTTTTAAGTATTTTTTCCCCTTTATCAAATAAAATTGAATTTTTTCAGGAATATTCATGACAATTTTCAAGTCATTCTGACAATCGCTTTTTTTTTACAGTGTTTTGAAATCAGAACCTTAGTTATAATCACCCTGTATATCGTAAATCATTGCTAAGTAATCTGCATTATTTATGCTTCATTAAATGCATTATATTCACCTAATTTTTATTACTTTTTGCAAAATAGCTTCGTAATTAAGTATACTGAAAGTAAATGGAGAAAAACCTTTATATATTATATGATTAATAATAACATTAAAAGAATTTTCAAACACACATTAATCCATTGAGTTAAGCAAAAATAATTAAATTGCAAAAGTTGGTTTTTGTTAAAATGTAATAAATATTTATTGACTAATTAGCATTGGAATTGTGTTAATTACATTAATAAACATTTTTTTAGTTAACTATTAGAAGTTTGAATGATTTTTCAGAAATTTCATTGTTTTTAATGTTAATACTATTTAAAACAGAAAAACCGGTTTAAACCAAAAAAACCTGGTTTAAACCAAAAAAAACGGTTTTTTAACCAACCCTGGTCTGCCCCAATGTAGGGTGGCTACATATTGGCATTATTCTTTTCTGTTGCTACTCACTCATCCATCCCTGCGGGGCAAAAAAAATGAATAGAACCTGAAAGAGAAGACAAAAATATTGTATTGCCTAGATTGAATTAAAGCCTAGACAATGGGAAAAAAGATTTCTGGAGAATCAAAAAAATCTGACCTTCACTCAAATTGTGTGACTTTTTTAGGACTTTCGTGACCTTTTGGTGATTTTTCCAGAGCTTCATGACTTTCCCGTGTTGGTAGACACCCTGTAATATAATATTATCAATTTGGCTGTAATGAAGGAACAGTGATGTTGGCTATGATCCTTCAAATGATTCTTTGGGATTACTCCTGGTGATGAATACGACTGGAGAATACATCAAAACATTGCTGCCATTAGAAAAAAATACGGAGGGTAATGGAGCCAGGGGTAATGTTAGGCGACTACTGCTAAACAATCAAGAAAGACGTTCCAGAGATACAATACAAATGACAGCGTGAGAGAAACTGAAACTAGAAATCTCATTTAATTCTGGTCTGGTAATGGGGGGGTGGGGGAGAGAGAGAGAAGAGTAGTTATTTAATTATGTATTAATGTACTTTGGAACATGTTCTGTTAAGTCATGTCATGTTAAGTTTATCATAAAATTCCCAATAAATGTTTGAAAGGTATAAAAGGTATGAAATTTCATAGTGTAACCATGAATTGTGTATTTCATTAATACCATTTTCCCACATCTCCAATTTTTAAAACTAGAGCGATATGTTAATATTTTGTTCCCTTATAATCATAGTGTCAAATGTAAATAAACCAGGGATAAGAACTGGGGGAGGGGGGAGAGAGAGAGAGAGCAAGCAGCAGAATTTATACGACCACAGTTTTATGTGGGAACAAAGAGAACTGTTATAAAATTATCCAATTTTTAAGATGTGGGGCAGCAAAGTCACGTTTGTCCCAATAAATTCATTTGAATGCTACTGTTATGCTACAGTACAGCATGAAAATTTGATGAACAGTGTTATTACAGTATAAAAATGTTAATAAAATATGATAGATTACCCATGAAATCTTGAAATGTAGTTTTATCATATGTCATTAGATGATCAATTATGTCTTTCCAATATGATATGCATACTGCAGGCATTTTAAAAAAATGAACATCTATGAGTAGTTCAAAAACATCTTTTCTCCATGCTTTTCTTGTGTGTTGATAACCAGATAAACTTGAAAGAAGTTCACAACAGGCAGCAAAACGGGGACTATTAAGAGAGCTGAAAAAAAAAATCATGAATGCAATCATCTATAGTCTAACTAACAAACTATGGCAATATATACAGGGCTGGATTAAAGTGTTAGGATTGAAGCACTCCAGTCTTTGACTAAGTGCTTTAAATCTAAGGCAAATATCTGATTTACTGACTTTAAAAGTCAAGCACCCCCCCCCACCCAAGACCTTTTTCTAGGATTTTTAACACTATCAAAACTAATGCAATGTAACGTATATATACTTCTATACTTGGTAAAGGTGAAGCATCAAACCTCCCATTGTTTAGATGAGATTTCTAATAAGATGAAACCTTGCTATAACAATGCTTAATATAACGACAAATCTTTCTACAATGATATTTTTTCAAATCTTGTTTGAAATTGCCTATTATAGTCTTATACTCGATTTGAATATTATAGTCAAGTACTCCACTTGATACAACAATACTCTAATAATATACTATGGTAAAGGTATTTTTTGAAAAGATTTTAAAACCCCTCTCAGCTATAATTTTTTAAAATATCACTCAAAATTACTTTTAATAGTTTTAAACTCATCACCTCTTTTATTTTCTTCTGAGGGTGTCTAATAAAAAATATATTTTGCATCACATGATCACTAAAAGTGTTGGTGTTGCTACTTTCTGTAAAAGACACAAAAGAGCAAAATGGTAAACCTCTTTACAGCAATGCAAAGTTGTAGAGCTTATATTTTTTTTGGAGAACAAAAAGCAAATATTTGAAAAGTTTCTACAATTTAAGCCTATGGTAGAACGTCAGACAGGAAAGAAATTGAAAGCCCTTAGAACGGATAATGGCTTAGAATATGTCTAAGGAATTTCAATGAGTTGAAACCGTAAGAAACGGAGGGATAAATATGAAAAAAACAAATTCCCGAGATAAATGGCATGGCTGAAAGATAGAACAGTGTTTTAAGCTATTTGCAAGATTGTTAATTGCCATCAGAATTGTGGGAGAACTGCTTATGGATGTTAATTATTTGAAAAATAGTGTGTTGAGCATTCCATAACAAAGATTCATACTCATTTTCGTAAAAAACTTCCCCTGACTTTTCCAGGTTTTCCAGTAAAATTTTCAAAAAATTATAAAATTTATATTAATGATGAAATTAATAATGTTAATTAATTACAATATCATAATGACATCATAGATTTTTTACACGCATTTACGTTTTTCAAATACATCTGATGGAAAAGAAAATTTAACATTTGTGGAGCGGTCGTTTCCGTTCCATGTTAGACCAGAGACGGCACGTGTCAAATACCCGGAATTTCAGAAAAGGATGCGTAAAAATTTTGTTCACACGTCCTCCGGGACGCTTTCTTTCCTAGTTCTAAGAAGAAAAAAGTAGAGAGAAAAACCTCCAACTTTTTTTCCTTTTTCTTTTTACCTTGATCATGATTGCGCTACCTTGAAAAACTGGTTTTACTACTCTGTACACTGTACTGTACTGATATACATGCAGGTTGTTGAAGAATAAAGCCAGGCTTTCCTAGGAGCAGGTTTCCTGTGCAGCGTAATTCGCCCAGCGCGACTGATAAGAAAAGCAGCATGACTGTTTTCATACAGAGCGCAATACGCCTCACAACAGCTAGCGCTTTACGTCGTGTGTGATTGGCAACTGCTTCTGGAGGAGTCAAATGCGTTGTGCGTTTTGCCAATGTTCTCTTCACTCTCACTTCTTTCGCGTCCCTTCGAACAGGAGCATGCAGACAACAGAGTAGCTGATGCCAAGGCCATATAATATAACCGCCCCGATCTGATTGATGCACCATGCTAGGAAATCACAAACGCATAGCATAATTATGTAACACGTTTCTGCCGGCACAAAATGGTCTAAACTGGTTTATGCTGCACAAAAACCTATTCCTAGGGAAACCCGGCTTAAGATGAGGAATATCTAGTTGCTTCCCTGTTGCCGTGTACAGAAGTTTTAAATTTCAGATTTTTATTACCCTGCATATTTTCTCCCTCCTGGTTATATACGGGAAATTACGGTACTTTCGCGACTATCGGCCGGCATTCAAAGACACTAATCTCTGACATAGATTCTATATTCAAGTGTAAATATGTGACAGTTAAATGGCGACAGATCAGAATGGTGGACCATCAGGGAAGGAAAATAAAATCATTTTACCAGGAAAACCAAAGTATGAATAGGGAATCAGAAGATAAGTGTCTGAGAGAGAACTGTTAATTAAAGTGGATCCTGCTTATAACGTTTTTCAAAAATCATCATAAAAAACATTATAAATAGGAAAACACTTAAAACGGGAAATCTCAATGAGAATTACATATTGTTAGGACCACGAAAATAAGTTCATACATTCTAAATGGGAGAAACGTTATAAGCGGGATCAACTGTATATTTGTTTTAGATTTATTACATGTGCGGAATTCCATACATTAAATTCTCAGTGCTAATGAGCTCCTTTTTGCAAGTTTTTCTTATTAGAAGACAATGAAAGTAAATGAACCTTTGGATAGAACATGTTTTTAGAAATGAATTTTATACTTGATTCACAGATACCTTCTTCTGTTACCCGGAACATGACCCCACTGCTCAGTCTCAATGAAGAAATATAAGCAGGTGATCAAAAAAACCTGGGGCATACTGGAAGAAAATTCATATAGATACCAGTGAATTATTGAGGGGGGGGGGAACATAATTTTTTTTCAAGATAAATTTTTTTTGAGAGGGACCCACTTTCACTCAAAAAGGACCCAGATTTTTCAAATAACCTGGGTCCCGGGTATATATCGATATCCTGTGGTAGTTTGATATATTTTTTTCCACCATTGTAATATATACTCGGCCTCATGGATTTGCTGACTTCACAGGAATATTTCTTACATCATTTGGGTATTCAGTACAAGAGTACAAAATATTTTATGTATTTCTTGGAATCTTTGAGCAATTTTATGTTCATTTCATGAAAGAATAATAAAATCATAATCAAAAAAAAAAAAAATCACTGCATTTTTTTTTACACATGCAAGTAAACAGAATAAAATTAAACCTGTGATCTTTCAAGTACGGAGTAACATAATGCATGATATTGCTCAAGAGGGGTATGGCCTTTTCTTTCTCTTCCCCAAGGTAAATAAAGTCTAATACTGGTGCCAGTAACTAGAAGGGGGAAAAAACCAGTATTATTTACAAAAGACATATAAATCATTGTGTAACTAGCTAAACAATAAATTATGCATTATCTTGAAATACTTTCGATATAGAAATAAATACATGTCACAATATTCTTTAATAGCAATCTCTGTGAATTAACCTCACATTAACCTCAAAAGAACACAGTGGTAAGCCCAGGCCTAGAAGTGAAAATTTGAAAAAAAGAGTAGGAAAAATAGGAAAACCATTGACAAAAAATAAGAAAAAATAGGAGGGATAAAACTGAATTCCCAAATTATGGGATTAAAATTATGCATTAACCTGCTCAATCGTACTGACAGAGTAGAGAGTTATTTACTTGTTCCAGTTTAACTATTCAGAAATATAGATGAGGGAAATATGCTGAAAAATTTGTATTTTAGGTGTTCCACATGAGATAATTTATAGTTTAGGTGTTAAAAAAATAAAGGAGGAAAAGTATGTATAGATCTTGAACGTATAATTTATGCTTGATTTTTTTTTTAGATCATCACAATCTATTTTAGGGGTTCTTATCGCATAGGCTTCAGAAATGGGTCATACAAATCCATCTAAATTACAAATATACCTCATATTTGCTGTTCCACTAATGTCACAAATAATGAAAATCAAACATTTTGTTTGTATAGGTGTGTATAAACTTTTTTTTTGGGCATTTGTATTGGTATTTTATAGGCGCTTTCAGATTCAAAATATAAGGCTTCTAAAGTTGATCATTCTGTTGGATTTGTATTACGGATAAAAAAGTAAAAAAACTCCAATTTAATTTAATGCTGTGCCATTTCCGTTTTCAAGACTAGAATTTTTTAGATCGGCGTTTTGAAATCGGCGTCTTTCTGAACCCAAGGACCACTGAAATGTCTCGTACAATTTTTCGGACCACATGTGTCTCATATTACAGAACATTCCTGTAATTTTTGTACCGATTATTTTTTTTATACAATTTGTTCCATTTTTTCAACAAGGCTTTATTTAAATTTCTAAATTGACTGAAGTCGTGAATGCACAGACACACATTCATATTGCAAAGGGTACTATAGTTATTAAAATATAAAATTTAACTTTCTATACGGACATACTATGCCCAAAAACCCAACTAGAATGTTGTTGCCCCAACTCTCCCTTATGACGTCAAAACATTTCACGTTTGTAAGTGGAATATTCACTGAGATATTCGAATTAGAAAAATGGGGGGGGGGGATGTTGGGGAAAAATAGCATTGGATGCGGATAAACTGTTTTACCATGTGGAAATGTGGAATTTGTTTTTGTTGGCTGCAGTAGAGAGACAGACAGGGCATAACTTTTTAATTTGATTTTGGGCACAGGGTGTCCGTATAAAAATTAATGCGTTTTATTTTAGTAACTAACAATCCTTTGAAACATGAATGACGTATCTGAGTAATGCTTGCTATTTGGAGACTTTTTCTAATTAGAAGTATGCCTCTAGTGACAACGTTCACCAGTAAAATGCTGTGCATATCATTACCTGTGCCCCGTATATATTTTATGGTAAATGCGAAAAATTTGGTTATTATGCATAATTCCAGACCATTTTGACAAATTCGTTAAATTTTCTGAATTTATCACATTTACCGGTAATAAATATACAAATACCACTGTTCAAGACAAAGAGTCAAAAAGTCTGACTCTTTGTCTTGAACAGCGAGTAACTCCAGCTATAAGGATTATTATGTCTTTCCACTATTTGTCTCTGCTACTTAAGAAGGAACTTCATACAGTTCCGAAATGCATCTAGCTGTTGTTCTCTAATTTTTGGTATGCTCACATTGTTTTCCCTAGTATATTGTCTCACCCAAAAGGTAATTCCAACATTCTAACGACAGCTAACATTACAAGATTGATAATAATTTATATGTTTTTATCATTATATATAACATTATTTTCATTTAATTTAATTCCTCCTATCACGTACGGGAAAAACTGATACGTGGTTGAATTTGGGGATATTTCTGCATGTGTGTGTGATTTGTTCCATATTTATGTTACTTATCAACTACATTCAGGAATTATGCGTAATCACTGATAAAGTGATAAATGTAGGAAAATTAATCTACTTTATACCGACGTGATTGGTGATTATGCATAATAACTGGCGATTATGGGAAATCACCGATTTTTCATATTTACTGCAACATATACAAACGAGTTCATACCATTCGCACAAAATGAATTTTGATAGCTTTTCAATGAAGTATTTTCTCTAACATACAACTCTGTGAACTTTGGTATCTTTGCTCATGGCCATGTGCAAGATTACAAGAAAAATAAATCTGAGAACAAAGGATCCACCTATGGACCCTTTGTCACAGATGTTCAAATGATGAATTTTTTCGAAGAGTTATTTCTCAATCACAAACAAAAAACTCCTTTACAGTCACTCCTCTTTTACGGACAAGTTGTTTTGTTCCTCAGGGTGTCCGCAAGAGAGCGGATTCACACTGTATTCACATAAGCGGATGCAGACGCTTCGAACTGGGGGGGGGGGATTTTCCTCCTTCACTCTCCGCCTATGATAATGCAGATTTATTTTTGGGGAAACAAAGGGCAGTAGGGACAAAGGGGCAGGGAGGCTGGGGCCCGTGCACCGACCACCCCAAGCCCATTAAAAATTAGAAAATAGAAATTATACAGTGAAACTCCTCTAAGACGACAGGTTGACCGCTGATCGCATACAGAGGTGACCGCGAAAAATGGGTTATTTTTGTATTATGTCTATGGAGCATATTTTCCGTTCCGAGAAAAACTTGCCGCAAAGTTAAGTTGGCCAGAGAATAGGGTTGGCCGCCTATGAAAGTTTCACTAGATTTATGTAAAAAAATTTAAATATCAAAAGAAAATACTCTCTTATATGTTATATTTACCAATTTCTGTTAATATAAATGCTTTTTAAAGGGTAGTAACTCGGAATTTCACTGAAAGAAAATTTTTTGTGCCCCCCCCCCGAAAGTTAATCCTGCGTACGCCACTCGGTAGAGGCGACCAGTCCCCCTCTGTTTCCGCTCATGATTTTATTGCTCAATATTTTATTTATCACTCCGCTGAACCAGTGGAGTGATGTCGTTCTACGGACCATCGATTTCCAATGCTGACCAGTTTGCGACATAGGCAGGAAAACACGTCAAAACTAGCGTTTCTGTAAAAAATCGTATTTTTAAAAGCAAAAACATATAATCGTATTAATTTACTAAATACGACAAAATCGTAACGGTTGGCAGGTATGCTCAACCATTCGATGTTCCAATCCCATCCCCTGCTTTCACATTTCCTCTTACAAAGGGAGAGAGCGTTTTTTTTCCTTCTCTTTCCTTCCTCTTTATATTCGGGGGAAGCTTCATCTTATTTTTCTAGGCAATGCTATTCATCACCATGGGGAATGCCTATTCTAAGAAAGATCATCCCTTCAGAGAAAAAAAAAGGACCTTTTCAGGTGCGGCTGCAAAAAGTAAGGAGTTATAAGGGCCCTTCCAGAGGGAAATGAAAAGTTAAGGAATTTTTAAGGAGTTTGTAAGGATGTGCGAACCCTGATGTGGCCTGTCCTTCTCAAACCTAATTTTGAAAAAATGAACCAAGTCGCACATTCACAGATCACTCAAGTGCCCATCGCACAATTACAGACCATTTAAGCAATCTGTGGCACATTTAGAGATCCCCTTGAGTGACACGTGATAGTTTTAAAGCATTGGTGCGCGACTAGTGTGGTTCAACACTAGTCATCCGCGGCACATTCCCAGATTACTTAAGTGATCCACGGCATAATCACTTGCAAGATGCGCTGCACAGGTCCAGAGCACTTAAGCGGCCAGCGACACATTTCCATATCACTGGGATCCTCTAAATATTTAGAGATCACTAAAGTAGATGTGTAGGGGACTCAATAGGGAGAATGTTAGTTCAGGTCATCCCCGGTCATCAAAAGTCAGCAAATCGGAAATCCCCCTCAATGACGTAATACTTGAATAACCCCTAATAAAGATACCCGAAAGGTATTTTCTGAAGGTTAAAAAAAAAAGTGGTTTCCGTCTTTCCCCCCCCCCCGTTCCTCCTGTACGTGGATCGGGCTCTGTCACCTAACGCCGGGTTTTCCTAGAAGCAGGTTTTCTGTGCTGCACGTATTGTGAATTGCCCAACGCGACACGCCGTCCATTCACCAATAAGAAAAGCAGTACAACTGTTTTCCTACAGAGCGCAAACGGCTCACGACAGCACTTTATGTCGGGCGTGATTGCAGACTGCTTCTGGAGGACTTAAGCGTCGTGTGTGTCGCACATTTCAGTGATCTTCTTTTTACACTGCTGGCCACCGTAAATGCAACACCCTGAAGGAAGCATGCAAATAATATGAAATTTACAACATGCATTAGCGGAGGTGAGATATGCAAATGATTATCTACAAAATAAATATTGTTGCGATATCTCTTGTCTTTCTTGGTGTTGCAATTTGGGTGGCCAGCAGTGTATTTTCGTGTTGTTGTATTTCCCTTCCCTTCAAACTCGAGCATAAAGCCAATAGAATAGCTGATGTCAGGGTCATACTATATAGCCGTCCTGAGCTGATGCGTCACGCTTGGAAACACATGATTATGTAACACATTTCTGCCGACGCAAAATTATCCAGTTCGGTTCACGTGGAGCAAAAATCCTACTCCTAGTAAAACCCGGCTTCAGGGATGAACTCTCCTTACAGGATCCCACGAGAGAGAAACCTATAGTCTCTCATTGAATCACATGTGTGGATGGATAGAGCCTGCTCTTCCCTCCTTATTTACGGCATCCGATCTACGAAACAGATTCGCTTTCCCCACCGAACTTCAGTTTTTAACACTTTGACTATGCGCGTCGGTGAAAAGATACGCTTGTCTCTCGTCCAGGGACATAGCCAGAAATTTCGATCGGGGGGGGGGGGGGGAGAGGACCACTTTCATTTCGGGGAGGGACCAAAGTGACAGAACAATGGATTTGGCCATCTTTTTCCCTTTTTTCGGTCATTTTCTCACATTTCGGGGGGGGGGGGGGGGGAGCAGACCCCCCAAGTCCCCCCCTCGCTACGGCCTTGCTCTCGTCGTCCCCTCTCCAGTGGAACTGAAAATTTTTTTTCTTCTTTTTTAGTAGAGTTGTGATGCAAATAAAATACGTCAAAAAGGGAGGGAAAGCAGTGACATTTTGCAGTTTCTCAGAATTTTCATAGTGAGATTTCAGCTGTAAACAAAAGGGAGAGAGGGATAAAATAGGAATAGTAGGAGAGAATTGCAGTAAAAAAGGCCGATTGTGGTGAAAATAGGAAAATAGGAGGAAATTTCTAAAAATAGGAAAAATAGGAGCGCTGCATCCTTTGTACGCCTAAATGGACTAACAATCTGCATTTTTATTACCTTAGAATTTGTATTCAACAAATTTTTGAATCATGATATTAGAAAGAAAAAAATTAATACTCACTTTAGCTAAAACATTCAAGGCTTTAATACTACCCTCAGACTGATCATTTTTATCAATATCATTTGCCTCTCTTGTTTTAAATTTTTCCCTCGTGGCTCCAACAAAGTATTCTAAAACATTAAAAAAAAAAAAAAAAAAAGACTAATTTTCTTACTTTAAATTATATCCATACAGTCTTGATAACATCAGATGTGCAGAAGCGAGACAAACTCAGATTATTGAAAACAGATTATTTATCCAAGTGCTACCATTGCACATCGCATGCACCTTGTTTATATTCTACTCGGGAATTTTCAATGAATTTGTGCATGTGGAAAGTGTTTATATACTTTATATGTTAAGGTAAAAGTCTGAAATACGCTTGTAAATGTTTTCATTTTAGACATTTACCAAGTCAAAGTTTGTTTTAGATAAATCAGTTAACCATCATTAATTCATTTATTATAAATTCCCATATTTAATCAATCAATAAATATTTTAAATATTTTAACAAAAACTAACTTTTGCAATTTAATTATTTTTTGCTTAACTCAATGGATTACTTCGTATTTGAAAAAATTCTTTAAATGTTATTATTAATCATATCAGGGTTTAAGCTGGATAAAAAATTCCTTTCGCAAAAAAGAGCAAATGGGGGGAAAAGCTTTAGTAAAATGTTACAATGCTAAAGTAATGATTGTTGGTTGGATGTCTACTCGTTTCGTACCTCCCGTACGCATTTTTGCGAAAGTTGCTACTACTTCTTTCGCATTCTAAGATTTTCTTTCACACTTTGCAAAAAATGTGATCATAGCTTAAACCCTGAATCATATAATATGAAGACGTTTTCTCCAGTTAATTTCAGTATGCTTAATTAGGAAGCTATTTTGCAAAAACTATAATAAAAATTAGGTGAATAGAATGTATTTAATGAAGCATAAATAATGCAGATTAATTAGCCATGATTTGGGTATTACATACAGGGTGTAGTTATATAGGAGTACTGACAGGGTGACTATAACTAAGGTTCTGATTTCAAAACACTAAAAAAAAGAAAGATTGTCAGAATGACTTGAAAATTCATGAGAATGACATGAATTCACAAAAAATGAAGTAATTGAACAAATAACTACAACTTACTTAAGAAATGTTAAATATGTTGACCACTGTGTTCTGGCTACGAGATGAAAGCACAAAAAATCTTGTTCAACAACAGATCAGAGTATGCCATGGATGTGTTTGCAAGTCACCTTTATTAAACCAAACACGCCCACATGTTAATATTCCTGAGGAACTTCTAACACATAGGGGATGCGCTGGAGATTGCAATTCACTAAAGTTTGCAATCTGACAACTGTTCGTAACATTTTGAGGTGTGCCCCCCCCCCCCAGCCAGAAGTTGCAAGGGTTAAGTTGCATCCATTAAGTTATTGTCAAAATGCGTCTGCAGCTGCTTTGCTAGTATTGTGATGTGCATCTTCGTCCACACACTGATGCTGTGGAGGTGCTGAAATGATGTGGTTGCACAAAATAGATTATAGCGCTGGCCAAGTACAGCATCATCTACTTGAATATTTTGCACTACTTGCACTTTTTTTCTTTTGCCAAAGAAAGTTCCATTGCTTCAGGTGTATCCATGCAAATTTTCAAGTCATTCTGACTAGTAGTTGTATATATTGTATAGTTTTGGAATAAAAACTTTAATTATAATTGATAGTTATAATTAATAATATATAACACTTTGTATATAGCTGATTATTTTTCATAAATCTGTTACTACTATAAAGTAGAACCTTGATTAACTGGGCTTAACCATGAAAGTATTAAAAAAAAACTGTTGAATATTAAGGATGGATGATATACAGTGTGAGATGTGCTACTTCCTATGGGAAAGAAAATGAAAATGTATGTGAGGTAATGCAACAACTAGTACACTAGTCTTCCTCCTTTAAGGACAGCTGGTGTCTTTATTAGATTATAGGACCACCTGCCCCTAGCATGATGGTGTCACTGCTGTTGCTGCTTCTTTGCGAAGGGAAAAGGAAATCCTGTGAGATAATACACCACTACATTTAGATTTGTGATGATTCATGAATTTGCTTAAGGTAGAACATCAAAATATAGCCAATGGTTAGAAAATGCAGTAAGAATGAGAAATTTTGGCTTCTGTATATAACTTCAAATATCTAATATACTTCATATGAAAAATGTATATATGTATTCAAGCCACTTTTATGAGACTTTTTAAAAAAAACCACTTATAAAAAACCACTTATACCATCTTATGCCATCACAATGTACCCCAAGAATATAAAATGTGGTAAAAAATGAAAAATTTTGGCTAATAATAAACCAATATGATATTTTTCAAGGGAAAAAATTATATTTAGACCACTTTTATTTCATTTTTTTAAATAAAAGTGGCTTCTTGAAAAAAAAAACAACTTTTTTTTTTAAAAAAAACCACTTGGTTTAAACCAAACAATCCTGGTGCTAATTCCAATTTTTTAGTCCCCATGGTGACCTGGTGCTTGGGATTTGTCCAGTCTTGCTATAACAATACAATTTTTCATATATTGAAATATCATTCATTCAGTTATACATCAAGATGAGTATTCAATTAGTTTTTCCCCCAGAAAATAAGCTTTAATGAATTCAGATATTCTCTCACTATAGAGCAGTGATTCCCAACGTGGGAGTTGATGCCCCCTGGGGGGGGTGATGATGGATGATCTTCCAGGGGGGGGGGGGGCAGTAGAAGCTACGTTGGGGACATTGGGAGAAAAAAATTTCTGTAGAAAACGGCGATGGGACAAAACAGGTTGGGAAACTATGCTATAGTGTGTCATTCTTTCCTCGAAAATCAATAGCACTGTGAAAGGCTCTTGAATTGAAGCTCTTCCCCACAGAGTTTTTATCTTGACCAGAGTAATGCACTCACACTCCCGGGGCATTCTTAAGAGCATCGTGGGTCCAGGGCCAAAAGATTTTTCTGAGATCCTAACTCGAAAATTCTCGAAAAATTCAACTACCTCTCATTTTTTTGAGGCCACCGGGTAGGCCCATGCGTTAAGATAGCAATGCCCACCCCAACCCACAGAAATGCCATGTTCAACCCACAACAGGGTTCATCTATTTCTCCAGATGGCCGTTTACTGTCTCTCAGGGTAAAATAAGCTGGAGGGAGGATCCAGTGACTAAGGTTGCTTTGCATTTTTTCTCCTTTTATGTGACAGTTGTATCTTTCTTGGCACAGGAGATAATTATGCTGAAAAAAAGTCCTCTGGTCTTTTCAATCATCAATACAATATATTTGGTTTGCTGCAGATAAAACTTCATAAGAATCATTAGCAATAACCATGAGCAGTGCATGAAGACGCGAGACTAATGAAAAAATTGTTTTTAGATGGCTCTGAAAGAAATGTCACAGACACAAATTCTCAAATTTTCTGCAAGGATAGGCATTCCTCATACGTCATGGAACTCTTCAACTGTTATGTGAAAAAATCCTGAATGATGAATGGATGACAACAGACAGTGAGCAGTGACAACAGAGTATCGAGGACTATCTTAAGAGCATGGTGGGCCCTATGGCGGGACAAGTAATTTTTCTGAGCCCTACCAAGCAAATTCATGAAAATTTCCACCAGTTGTCCTTTTTGTGAGGACCACTTTTTCCTTGAGGTGCCTGGGCCTTAAGACGGAACTGCCTGGAGAGTCACAAAGAACAATTTATGTTATGAAGAAAACTTTCAAATATGGCCAGTCAGGCCTAAGGAAAGAAAAAAAAAAGACCTTTCACAATCGATAAGTTAAATCATTACAATTATTTTACTCCCTCATGCATCGAGAGAAAAATAATTACTTCCATAAGAATGAAACTTGTACATTGAATTAACACCTGAAGTAAATACTGATGAGGAAATATTCCCAAAAAACTTATATCATTCCCATTATACGACTAAAAGATTTGGGTTTTTGCATAAGGAGAGAACAAAAAAAATCCTCTTTCCTAGGATTTTCTCTCATTGAAAAAAAAAAGTCCAAATCCTTACATGAATTTGCGAGAACCATGGTTAATATATTTTAATTATATGTTGTGTTTTTTTGTATTATTGTGTACAGTAGAACCTCTTCCTAACGCACAACCATGGGACCATAAATTTTGTCCGTTAACCATACAGTGAGTGTCCACCGTTGGGGGAGGTATGATATACAGTTGAACCTTGCTTATACAACGTTCAAATTTATACAACGTTTCCTTCGGTCACTATCAGTTCCTATGCATTCTAATGTTAAAAATGTATGTTACTGCAAAAGTGATACACAATTGGTTATGCATAATCACGAATTGTCTTGATAAGGAAAGTTTGATTAAATTTCACTACATTTTTAAAGGCGATTATGCATAATTATAGTAATTACTATAAATATTGAAAAATTTATAACAGTTTTTTTACTTCATTAAACCAATTAATTATTTTTACCCGTACATGCTACATGCACTACACATATTTTGCAATAAGTATTGAATAAAATTTAAATAAGCCTAGAGAGATAAGAACCATTATCAGTCTTATAATGTTGGTTTTCTTGAAAAGTATCAACATGTGCAAACAATACCAACATTAAAATTTGGAATCAGCATCCTGGACGATAGTTATGTTTAGTTAATTATTCAATTAATTATGATTATAATATTTATCTATACAAGATTATGCATAATCACCGTAGTACACGATATAATAAATATATCAATATACAATAAATTCTCGATTTATGAACAAAAATAAATAAATTAGAGTTAATTAAGAAAAAATTTGAGTTGCCTGATGCTCACTATCGAGAATAACCGCTAACAGGGAGCAAAATACATTAAAGCCTATTTCTCTAGACCGGAAATCAGAAAAGTGTCCACTAAGGGAGGTTCTATTGTATGTTATGAAAATTATGTAAATAGTCCTTATTTATCATTTATTACGACATTTTCCCCCTTGTAAATAGCCATTTTTGCATTCCTCTGTAAATTTTACCAAATTGACGATAAACCTAACATGTTTAGCAACAGCACTGATACATTGTCATTGTCATGAAGTCAAAAGATCCTCCAACAAGCTTCTAAACTTTTCTCTGCCTACACAAAAGCGCCACCACAAGAGAACTAGAAGTTTTATTGAGCTTTTCCTTGAAGACAAGATCTGTTGTTTGTTAGCGAAGTCTTTCTCAGTTTTTAGAATCTCTGCTTGCAAATAAATGTGGGTAAATAGCTGTCCTGTGAGAAAAATCTGTGTTGTCCTTCAAACTGCTTCATGCTTTACTCTCTCGAGTGCTTATGGAAAAACATATAAATTGTAACAAAGCAAATAAGACGAATAAATTCATCAAGTTTTAAACACTACTAGCATTACAGGTAAACTGAAAGCTCTCTTGGTTTAATAGGAATACATGGTTAAAACAGGAGCATGCACAGATCAGTTAAAGAATAGTTTAGAATTTTCTAGAACCAACACTGGAAATGAGAACTGGTTCAACAGTTTAATGAAAAATGTCTATTCATCTGAAATAAGACTAGGGTCAAACTTACAATCTTTTGACTACCAACATAATGTCCTAGCCAACTGAGTAAACTTTGTAAAAAGTTGTCAACTGTGTAATGACTCATGTAAATTTTCTAGCTGGCATTGCCTTCCCCCCTTTCCCCATTGAACAAAGCAGCATCTGTTTTTAATGTGTTTCCTCAAAATGTCTGCTTGTAAATATGTATAAATAACTGTTCTCTGAAATAAACCGGTGTCATACTTTGAATTTTACTTTATGCTTTGCCATCTAGTGCTAGTGAGAGATGTTATCAGGAACAATTTGGTGTCAGAAGTGAGATAATTCAAAGACTTGAATGGCAAAAATGAGGTGTGATAACAACTGAACTAGCTGTTGTCTGTAATGGAACAGATGAAATCAAGCATAGTGGACAAGATGAACAAATCTTTCCACCGCCAATACCTCCATCGCTGCAGCGAATAAAAATATAGAAATCAGGAGCTCAGCTGTCAAAAATTTCATTGCTGCCATCAAGGATGATGTCACTGAAGTCAAAGATGATGTTGCCACTGTTAAGAAAGACATTACCTCTGCCTTTGCTGGTGTGGAAAAAAAACATCGCAGCAGTTGAAATTAGGGAATGGAATGGTCAATGCCATGAAAATATAACTTACCCCCAGGAAATGAAAGCTGTCTTGGAACAAGTCTAATGGCGGTCTCAATGAGGACACAAAAGCTGGAAAAGAAAATTCAAGAGCCTATGTTTACTGCAGATGATCAGCAGGTCTTGACAGCCATAGCAGATGTCAATCGGCTGAACATCAAGCCCTCGACATACGATGGAAGGACATAGTGAATGATCTACACGACTCAGTATGAGTTGATCACCTCTGCAAACAGATGGGACTGTGTTCTCAAGGCCTTCCACTTAGCCGCTACACTGCGAGGATGAGCTGTCGAAGTGCCAGACACTGGATGCCGAAGACCGATCCAGCTATTAAGCTCTGACGAATATGCTTGAGCTGAGAACTTTCACCAGCTGAAACTGAAGACCAGGAAGCAGAAAGCTGCGGAAATATTGCAAGAACTTGCCACGAACACTGAGAAGCTCTCGCAGTTGGTGTACCGAGATTGCCTGCCAGACATCAGGAATGAATTGAATGATCTTGCAAATGCTTCGTCAATTTTATCAAGGATCCAGACATCCAGCAGGTGCTGCGTCTGGGGGAATACAAGGATGTGAGAGGTGCTCTTGTCTATGCTATGAATTTTGAGGCAGCCAGACAGGCCTCGAATACAGAATGACAAGCCATCCGTAATGATGCCATGGACGCGATTTAATGATCGTTATTCGGCAACATTGCCGATTTAAAGCTCGTTATTCGGCAAAGTTTCTAAACTAATATTTGTAATTCGGCGGACATGCGCTTTTTACGCCCGGAATGAAAATGTTTTGCACGATGGGGGATCCTTTGATGAATTGATTACGAACTAATAGTTTGTGTAGTGCAGTGATGAACTTGCTCTGGATATCTGAACTTGATCAGACTGATTTGAATGTGTGACTAAAATCGATAACCGATGGAGACTTCATGTTGGTGAGATAGTTCATTGTTATTTTTTGTAGAGCTGTTTTGTGATTCACAGTTTATGATCATTGAGTTTCATGTTTGAAATGTTAACAAAAAAAGGAAGGGAAATTTAATTGTTAAAAATATTTTTTCTTCTGGCTGAAAATATTGTTTTGTTTTCAATTTGTTGTCTGTGGATCATAAAAAGAATTCGGGAATGTAATTTATTGATAGGTTGCACAGGCAATCGGAGCTCTGTGCTGTATAGAAATTGCGCTGGTGTGGCTTTGAGATCTTCTTTGTAGCAGGATCATAGCCCTAACAGGACTGTTGGAAGTGTGTTCACACAGTTCATGTTCAGTTTAGCTATAAGAGCTGCTTTTAGTATTGTCAATGAACTCGATTGAACTCGATATTGGCGATTTAATGATCGTTATTCGGCAACATTGCCGATTTAAAGCTCGTTATTCGGCAAAGTTTCTAAACTAATATTCGTAATTCGGCGGACATGTGCTTTTTACGCCCGGAATGAAAATGTTTTGCACGATGGGGGATCCTTTGATGAATTGATTACGAACTAATAGTTTGTGTAGTGCAGTGATGAACTTGCTCTGGATATCTGAACTTGATCAGACTGATTTGAATGTGTGACTAAAATCGATAACCGATGGAGACTTCATGTTGGTGAGATAGTTCATTGTTATTTTTTGTAGAGCTGTTTTGTGATTCACAGTTTATGATCATTGAGTTTCATGTTTGAAATGTTAACAAAAAAAGGAAGGGAAATTTAATTGTTAAAAATATTTTTTCTTCTGGCTGAAAATATTGTTTTGTTTTCAATTTGTTGTCTGTGGATCATAAAAAGAATTCGGGAATGTAATTTATTGATAGGTTGCACAGGCAATCGGAGCTCTGTGCTGTATAGAAATTGCGCTGGTGTGGCTTTGAGATCTTCTTTGTAGCAGGATCATAGCCCTAACAGGACTGTTGGAAGTGTGTTCACACAGTTCATGTTCAGTTTAGCTATAAGAGCTGCTTTTAGTATTGTCAATGAACTCGATCATCCCATTAGCTTGAGGATGATAAGGTGCCTTCCTGATGTGCTGAATGCCAAGGAGTTTAGTGAGATTGGGAAAGATGAAGCTTTCAAATTGTCGACCTTGGTCTGTTATTTTCTCTGGGTTCAGAAACAACTGATCCAACCAGAAAAGAATGTTGAAGCAACAGTGGCTGGCGATGTCATGTCTGGCATCGGTAAGACTTTCATCCAACGGCTAAATTGATCGATGCAGGTGAGGCAATATGTATAACTTCGGGATGAGGAAAGGGGACTGATGATATCGATGTGGGCGTGCTTGAAGTGAGCATCTGGCATTTCTATTTATCCTGGAGCGTAAACAATATGTTTGTGCACCTTTGACTTTTGGCAAGACCCACAACATCGGGTCCAGGTGGTGCAGTCTTTTTGAATTGAAGGCCATACAAAGCAATTGCAGACAAGACGTGTTTCAGCTTTGATGCCTGGATGACATAGATTGGAAAGAACATTGAAAACGTGTCTTCAAAGAATGCTCAGTATACATTGGCGTACTTAATTGGAAGATGTGTCATACCAGAGTGGTTTAATTACACCAACTAAATTGCAGTTGTTCAGTTTTAATGAGGAATGCTTGAGTTTGCTGTTGGTCTCTTGAGCTTCTGCAATCCTGGAATAGTCTATTGATGGAGGGCATGCAATGGCTTGTATTCTAGAAAGAGCATCATAGACTTGGTTCTGTATGCCTGATACATGTAATATGTTGTCTGATATGTTCACAACATGGTTTGGTGTTCTGCAAAGATTTATTGAACATGCTTTGATAAATTGCATCACCATCAAAAAATTTGATTGAGAGAGCACTTCTGACTACTTTTAGTTGACATTGTGCAGTGAGTTTCGTTCTCATGTTGAGGAGACATCGCCATCGAAGAAAGTTGTACAACGAATTGGCTCCAAGGATAGGTTTCGGTACAGTGGCCAAGAGGAAAGTCACCAGAAGCCTCTACTGAGTTGAAAATCTAAAGTGACTGTCTGCTCACCATAGACATTTATTGGAGACGAATTTGCAGCAGAAAGCTAGAGAAACAGTTGGCATTTGTCAGTGTTGCCTGCAGGGAGTAGCGAAACATCTGATCCAGTGTCCACATGGAATGAAATGCTCAGGGGTGGGAAGTGACTAAGTCCATTTCGGAGCAGCAAAATTCAGGATTCTGAGCAGTTTTGGAGCAGCAAATTCAGGATTTGGAGCAGCAAATTCGGGATTTGTAGCAGCAAAATATGGGATTCGGAGCAGATATTTATAAATAGGAACAGTGAAATTAACAAGAATATTTTCGTTAACCCTCAACCCTTTTCAAAATAAAACTGCACTGTCTTTTGTTATCAAACATCTTTTCGTCAGCTTGATTTTTGTGTTTTAGGCTTTTGATACCTTGTTTGAAAGAGCGGCTATTATAAAATTTTTTGCACCCGTCTATGTAAGATGATTTTTGGTTACTGTGGGCACTATTTGCTGCCTTGAACAGCAGCACTTCAAATGAGCTAAAAAAATTTTATAATTTTTCAATTTTTTTATACTTGGAAAGAAATTGTTGCAAAATGGGAGAGAATTTCGGAACAAACAACTCGATGTTTGGCGATTCAGCACTCATTATCTGGCGAGATTGGCGATCTGACACTCGCTATTTGGCGAGATTGACGATTTAACGCTCGTTATTTGGCGATATTGACGATTTAACGCTCGTTATTCGGCGACATTAGCGATTTAACGCTCGTTATTCGGCAAAATTAGCGATTTAACGCTCGTTATTAGGCAAAGTTTCTACACTAACATTCGTAATTCGGCGGACATGCGCCTTTTACTCCCAGAATGAAAATTTTTTTCACGAAAAATCGAGATTTAACACAATGACAATCGACTACAGTAATTTCTGCTGCTTCCAGTGACGACTTTTTTTTTTAAACGGAAACACTCGAATTTGCACTTTAAAGCTGAAAGGCATTGCAAACCATCTTCAGTTAAACGATCACGGACAATATCAGGATTTTGCGATAGAAAGCCCGATCAGGGGCCGATAGTCTAAGGCGATAGTTTAAGTATAGTGGAATAAAACACGCTCTTTCTTGTAAAGAAACGTTTCGTGGCTAGCAGGAACAAAAATTTTTTGGCGCCCTTTCCGAAATTCCAGGCATAATGAGGCGAAATTCGCTATTTGGGGCAGAAAATGCAAAAATACGCTATTTGGGGCAGAAAATGCAAAAATACGCTATTGGAGCAGGATGGCGCAAGATATTAGTTTAGGCACAGTGCGGTACAATTGCCGCAGAGTTCCCACCCCTGCAAATTTGATTTTTTCATTAGTGTACAATTTTTCATACGGTATCAACCATATGGTGGAAAATAATTGAAGATCATATTGGAAATGAAAGTATATAGCAAAATTCCTCTTTCACGCTCCTCTTTTTTGGAATCAGATGTTAGGCCTATAAAATTTCCATAAACTAAGCCCAGGGCATTCTTAACCTTAGACTTATGCAGGTATGGGTCCTGTACACTCCAAATGACTATTAAAAAATAAAATGTTTTTGTAAAAATAAATGAAAATGTATCAAAAGAAAATACTTTTGTATCGAATCAATACCTATTGGTTTAAAATGTCTTTATTAAGGTTAGTAAAAACTCTTTCTTTAAAGATTTCTCGTGTCCCTCAAAGGGTCGGGTCAATCCTGTGTATGCTTTCAGGGGTATACTAGACCCCCATCCAGCCTTCACACCTGCCTTCCAGTTTGCACACATACTCTTGAAAATTATAACCAAAGGTAAATGCCACAAAGCCCAATTTTTTCAGTGTGCACTGGTTAAGTCCTAGCCTAACGCCTGCACAAGTCTTGTCCCATACCATGAATTCGCTACGATTCTATACGCAAGGTGAATTGTAATTGTAAATTCTTTTCCAATGGCAGCAGCAAAGAAAATAATAATTAGTGCAGACGTACCAACTTTTGGAATCCAGTAATCTGGAGATTCTCGCGAAGGGGCTATATACCCCCCCCCCTCTGCATACACATAATCAAACACTCATACTCATACACATGATCAAAAGAAATAATTCACTTTAAAAAATTATTATTTTTTATCAATTTAAAAAGTTCCATTCCCCCCCCTCCCCCTTAAGGCAGGTTCTACATTGCCCCTGAGCAGAATGTAATTCCATGTCAGTCTTTTCATGCAGAATCACATCTACATACTGTTCATAAAATATAAGTGTTTCCTTTAGTAGATGCTATCAGTGATTGATAATCTTGGGCATATGAACTCTTAAAAGTTTAATATAGCCTAAAGTTGTATATTTTCTTTCTGAATTCATATTTAATCAGAGGGAACAAAAAATTTCAAAAATACAAAGCTACTGACGGAAAAACTTATGTTTAAAACTTTTATGAAAAAACTTGTGTTTACCGCACAGCTGTTAATGAAATACAATAACGATTATATAGGAATTTCGGCAAACAAGGGCCTTCCCTCTGATAAATGATTGCCTATAAATGCTACATAAACAGTCACGTCTTTGCCAGTTGCTTAAATGTAGTCACCAAGACTTTTTTTTACAGCTGCTCGATGGAAATGACCACGACTGTCCTCTATGGGTGTTTTCCTTAACAACGACGGCAGTAATTGACATCACGAAAACGTGAAAGCTCGCATAAAATCTAATTTGTGGCTAAAATCCGGAGAGCAAAAGAAAGAATGAAAAATCCGGAGTCTCCCGCTTAAAAATTAATCAATTTATTTCATCACAGATGATATTTTTTGGGAATATAAAATATTGCATTTTTTAGAGATCTGTCTAGCACTATTGGAGTAGTTTCACTATAAAAAAAAAAACTTACTGCAGTCAAAATTACCTTATCTTAAAATTTTTTGGAAAAATTAAAAGAAAATTAAGATAAAGAAACCTTGAAACCAAGCCTTTCTGTAGCAGTAATGTTCAGCAATTGTGAAAATTGTGTTTCCTTCATATACTGTGACAAAATTAAAAAGGGACAAATCATAACAATATCAATAACGAAATCTCGTTATAAAGGAATTCCAGGTTTATGTATTGTTTCTACACTATCTACCAATAAGTATTTGGACACCTGTGATAGAAAAGAAAAACTAACTTTATTCAAAATCAATAGTTGGTAGAGCCTCCACGAGAGGCAATTACAGCGTGAACCCTCCGGGGCATATTTTCCACAAGTCCTTGTGTGATGGCTAGTGGTATTTTTTTCCACTCGGCTTGGAGAAGACATGTCAGTTCCTTCACCGATTTCGAACAGGTAGGGCACCCCTTAATTTGGCAATCCAACTCGTCCCAGAGGTTCTCGATAGGGTTCAGGTCTGGGCTCTGGGCAGGCCAGTCCAATCCCATGAACCCCATTGGCACCATACCAAGCCTTGGTTAACCTCGCAGTATGACAGCTGGCTTCCGAATTTCTCTGGACAGCAACCGTCGGTCTCTATCTCCCAGTTTCGTTGGTCTGCCGACTTGGGGCAAATTCCGACAATCACAGCTCACCTTCCACTTCTTAATCACATAGGCCACTGTCGATTTTGGGTACTTCAGTTCGCTAGATATGTCCCTTAAGGATCGGTCATTTTTGTGACACCCGATAATTATACCTTTCTCGAAATCAGAGAGCTCCGAACTGCGCGGCATCTTGCATGCGACTAATGCCGATGTTGTTTCCTACACGATATATACCGGCAGAGGGCGTGACGTATCTCAGGACCGCAGATATCGACATTTGCATAGGTGTCCAAATACTTATTGGTAGATAGTGTATGTAAACATACTTATTTGGTGGATTGGAAAAATGCTCATTAAAACAAGATTTTCGCTACAACAGTATTCGTTAAAATGGGATTTGAATAATATTAATAACTTGATAATTTAATTAATTAATAATAGTATAAAATTTTACCATTTTCATTATCATTTCTCACAGCCAGGTCAGAGAGGTGTACGGGACGTAGGCTTTTCCATAGCCATGTAGTCTGTTCCAAACTTGCACTAGCTACAACATTACAGGCATCAATTAGCTTGTGAGCAATATCCTACATCAAAAATAATACAGAACTAAATCATAAATTGGTTCATTCGAAAAAACAGATCATAAGGGATACACTTGGAAACATATAAAGATTATGCTACAGTAGAACTTTGATTAATAACAGACTCGGGTTACGAATGTTTGGGTATATGAGCAATGATTTGCCTTTATAACATATGCATTCTTAACCCATTGTTCAAAGACCAGATGTGACCCTGGAGCAGTGATAACCTTGTGGAGCGGAATTTCCCTCAAAAATTTTCTATTTGACTAAATTTCTCCCACACATTCAGTAAAATGTGCTGCCACCTACCAGGAAAAATATATAAAAATTATAATAAAAATATAATGAAAAATTATAATAAAAATATAATGAAAAATTATAATAAAAATATAATGAAAAATTATAATAAAAATATAATGAAAAATTATAATGAAAAATTATAATAAAAATATAATGAAAAATTATAATGAAAATATAAATAATTTCAAAAAATTATTTTGTTTGACGAACTCTCAAAATCTCCCACAAATGCTAAGAAATTTCCCATTTAGACAAATTTTGGCCAATTTTTCCCACGAATATGGGAAATTTCCCACAAGTCACCATCACTGCCCCGGACACATTCGGCGCCAAATGTGTCAGATAACCCCACCAAAAGTCGCCAAGGCCGTTAGACACATAATGGGCGGCGAAAAAAAAAAATCGCCAGCATAGAAAATAATAAAAACAATATGAAAAATATGAAATGAAAAATAAGATATGATTTCTGGGTTAATGAATATATGATACTAGCTATAATACCCGGCGCTGCCCAGGTTTTCTTCAATAAGGCTTTTTTGTTGAAATCAATGTTATTGCATGAATGTCCAACTCAAAAGTAGGTCTGGCTAATTACTGCATATTTAATCTCCTGGGCCTCGTATATCTATCTCTAAGCGAACTCAATATTTCAAAAATCGAGAATTTAATACAATTTTTAAAATTATTGATGGGGCGGAAAATCCCACTAATTTCCGCATTTCTACAGTAAAAACGACAATTTTAGCACTGATTTCTATGAGGATCACCCTTTTCCTGACTCTCAAAGCGATGCTGATGATGATTATGACGTCTATTCAAAAAGCCTCATTACTGAGAGTATATTGAAAATGTGGCAAACCATTATAAAGGCATAAACTATTATACATATACTAACAGGATTAAAGAAGTGACAAACCGTTGTAAAGGCATATACACGTCTGAAACGCATTGCTGGGGAATCATGGTAACCAAAGTAAACGTTCGGAAAGTAATCGTTGAGGCACAAAAACCATTGTTGCTGGACAGTTTTTTGCCCATTTGGGGCATTTGCCCTGGGCTGACGAAATTTTAAAGTAGCCTATCGTTCAAGCCAGGTCCCATTTGATATATATGCAAAATTTGGCCACGATCGATCTAAAATTGTAGATTTGTATAGAGAACATACACACACACACACACAGAAAATCAATTTTATATATATAGATGAGGCTGTGGGACGCTTTTAAATAAATAACGGTCGGAATATATAAATATATTCTATGTATTATTAAATAACTAGGAACCCAGGTTCTTTTAAATAAAATAAATAAGAAAAGTAAATGTGAACAGGATGAGGCATCCTGTATGTAGAAAAGAATAAATATTGGAAAATATTAAAAGGTACAACCTGAGGGAAGATATATCCAATACTTAATCCGACACACACAATACATTATATACATGGAAGGAAGAGAAAATGAATGATTTCTCAAATCATTCAAAACGTAGCAGCTATAAGGTGGTGTCATTTGGCAGAAAAAAAGAGAGAACGAAGACACATTTGAAATTGGCAGTTGGAAGTTTTAAACAATAGAAAACAACCACCAGCGCCATCTCACTGTATTTTTTTAACAAAGAACATTCTAGAACAACAACTTGTTGTCCACAATGCTATTGCCACAGCAGACAATGGCCACAGTGTGCCAGCGCTGGCGACTTATTGTTGGAAAAAAGTTGCCAAGTTGACATGCCCCTTATACCGAAGCTGTTACGTGCAATCTAACCCATAGGATCCTATGTTATACCTGTAGCTTCTACCGCCCCCAAGGGGGCGTTAGCGCGAATGTTGGAAATCACTGATGTAGGCTATATTTCCATAATCGGGTCCCCCGCCAACTTGGTGAATTCTCTGTAACAAGTTTGGCGAGTTTCATAATACCCATAATTCATCAAGAATTATAACTATGGACATTATAACTCTAATAAGACATGCATCCATGATATTCACTAAATACTTAGTTTTTGATGACGCCAAACACTGAAACTAACTTTAATTATGACATATAATTACCTTTCATCAATTTCATGATAATCATTTATTGAACAGATAAATTTGAATTAAAGGTAATAGCAGCGATTTAACCTGGCTATGTATTCTTCCACCGGTTACAGATACAGATAGATTAACGTCCTCTATGCCAGCCTAGGGCTCTAGGAGATCTTCCTCCGGGACGCCGTGTTTGTTTTTTTGACGTCTGGAATTTGGATGCCCTTGACCACCCATGCGGCTTTAATGAATCAAATACTTGAATTTCGCTGTATTTGATGGTATTTATAACCACGACAGCGATTGGCCAGACTGTGACGTCACTTGATTAATATGAATAACATCAATTAATTACATATTAAAATCAATTATTTAATGAAATAAATATTCTAAAAAAAAAAACAATGATTTTTACAATTATTTTCTGTTCATCGGGTATTATCTTCATTGAATTACAGATCTCTTGATGCGGTTGGAACACAGTCAATATTTACCCAGGGCGACCAAGCGCAGCGAGGGAGCTGTGCCCAGCCACCCCCCAGCCAGGAGGGCTGGTCATAATCGTGAGCGCGCTTAGTTACTTGTTGGTCGATTTACTTGCTACAGGGGTTTTCTACAGGTATCAGTCATTTTATGATCACTCCCAGCAAGAAAATCGACCAACAAGTAACACGGCGGAATTTGCTTCCTGCTCGCTCCCTCGGTCACCCTGGGTAATTATTGACTTTGTTCCAACCGCACCAAGAGATCTGTAATAAAATATGGATAAAACCCCAACAAATGGGGAACAGGAAGTCCAATAAACCTGTTCTATTAATTAGAATTATTATTACTATAACAATTCTAATTACTAAGTGTAATAAGTTGAAAATTAAAACTACTTGAACGGCCACTTACAGTATGAAAATTTAAAATTAACTCATGTGTGGAATTTTCTCTTGATTCAAACTCGAATCATAAATATGGTTCAGTTTTCCCTATCCGTGATGAAATTCTCTACAAAATAAACACAAAAACTTTCCAATAGCTCAAAAAAAGTAATTTCAAAAAACCGACAGGACCCTCCCTTACAGGCGTGAATGTGATGTTTTGATGTGACCATCAAAATGTTTGTGTTCATTCCATAAACATACAACCAGACAAAAAAAAAAAACAATGATGCTGAAATACCTCCTTTTTGTTTATCTTAGTTTACTTATCGAAAATTAAAAGTCATTAAAAGAAAACAAACTAAATATCGCTGCAGTTTGGTTTGCCCAACCACTCAACAAAATTTGAAAAATGAAATTTTACTCACAATCTCCCATATTCAGGTCACTTCATTCTTGACAACCGGATTTCGATGAACAGTTCCCTTTAACTTCAACACTCAGTACGGACAGTAAGTCATCCTTTGACGGGCGAATCTGCTTGGCCACAGAAAAGTTCTGTTTTTCTACCACTCGAGGTAGTATAGTTTTGGCATGACTGTTAGTTGCTCTAGGGTCCCTCGCATTTAGTACGAAGATGTAACAGTCGGTGAACCTTCTTCCCCTGGATCAGTTGAGAGCAACTGATATGATGAAATGACTCTGCATAATGGCTCGGTTTGTAGTTATATCTATATTTTGTTTTTCTACTTACATCTTCAAGAGATCCTTCAAGTTTCCGGGGATCTTCAATTTTCTGGGGGGGGGGGGGGAATTCTTCAACGGAGATACCGCACTTTCTTATTCAACTGGTCCTGATGAACTGCACGCCTCCAACGTTTTCTGGTGCTAATATGAAAATAGAGTGATGGGCGGGGCTTGAGAAAGCGCACCCTCTAATTCGTCACGCAAACTGCGTCATCCAAACTCTTATCCAATTGTATCACAGCCAAAAGAGAAAAAACCACGGGGTCGATTTGAATAAAACGAAAGGACTAAAACAAAGATTTTAACGATAACAATAATTTTCAATGTAAGATTTCCGGATTAAATGCACAAATATTCATCAAAATCAAAAAACATTAACATAATTGTGTGGGGAAAAAAATTAGCTTTCCAACGATATGCGACATCATATATAAATATTCTTGTTTCGCGACATGCCGAAAAATTTAAATCCAGGCAAAGGAAATTCTTAGAAAAATTCAAATTCAACACTTTTTCGATGACAGAGACTAATTTCAATCATATAACATTATCTCAAAGTTTCTCTCCCACACAATATTTTACAACAAAAGTTTTTTTCCTTTTTTATTTAAGCATCGGAAACATTGGAGAGAAAAGGGAAAAAAAATAATAAATTTTAAAATTTAAATACTCACACGGTATCAAAATTAATTAACTCTTGATTAACAAAAATGTTTGTTTCCCTTATTATTAAAAAAAAAAAAACAGACTCAGAATACCCTGAAGGCGAAAAATCGGCTTTTCAAGAATAAAAAAAATTATTCAACGGATTACAAGAGAACAGTGAGAGAGAAAGAGAAGAAACAAAAGAAAGGGAATCTTATCTTCCCTTTACACTTACCCAACGCGTTCCTGTGGGAAGAAGAAAACTGACTCATCAATATGGCGATGATATCTCCGATTATCTGTGAATCATTAGGTGTCTCTCTCTCTCACAAAAGAAAGAATATATTATTCAAAAGAACATGCATTTTCTCGCTCAATTAAACTCGGAATTTCCCAAAATTCTACAGGAAGAATCAGAAAAATTCAAGGAATTTGTTGCTGAGCTCAAAAGATTGAGATGTCAAATCAAAGCATTTAATATTTAGGATTTTACGACAAACACATACAGTGTGATACATAAAGAGCGTGTGTCCACTCTACACAAAGGATCGGTGGTTCAGATCTTGGACATTATATGAATATCGGACGGAATGGTAACACAAGAGAAAAAAAAAAATATGAACAACCACAAGATTCATTTTAGCCTCCCACAATAAAATAAAGACAGAAGCTCAAATATTATTCACACGACAAACACAATCATCAATAAATTTAGCAAATTACACTTATTTGGCATGACTTTTCTAAGTTAAAAATATGCCAGGCTTAGTTGTCAAAGAGGGGAAAGTATCCTACTTTTCTAACCCTGACATGAAAATTTAAAATTCAAAAACTCATGTGTGGAATTTTCTCTTGATTCCAACTCGAGGTATAAATATGGTTCTGTTTTCCCTATCTGTAATGAAATTCGCTACAAAAAAAACATGAAAACTATTCAATAGCTCGAAAAAGTAAGTTTAAAAGAACCGACAGGATCCTCCCTTACAGGTGTGAAAATTGAAAATTCAAACTCATATACGGAATTTTCTCTTGATTCAAACTGGAGGCATAAACATGGTTCTGTTTTCCCTATCCGTGATGAAATTCTCTACAAAATAAATATGAAAACTTTTCAATAGCTCAAAAAAAGTAATTTTCAAAAAACTGAGAGGAGTTTTTTCACCCTTACACGTGTGAAAATTAAAAATTAAAACACATGTGTGGAATATTCTCCCGATTGAAACTCGAGGCATCAATATGGTTCTGTTTTCCCTATCCGTGATGAAATTCTCTACAAAATAAACATGAAAACAATTCAATAGCTTGAAACAAGTAATTTTCAAAAAAACGAAAGGACCCTGAAATTCCCTACAAATTAAACATGAAAACTCTTCAATAGTTCGAAAAAACTAATTTTCAAAAAACCTACAGGACCCTTCCTTACAGGTATGGAAATTGAAAATTCAAACACATGTAAGAAAATTTTCTCCCGATTCAAACTCGAGCCATAAATATTGTTCTGTTTTCCAAATCCGAGATGAAATTCTGTACAAAATAAACATGAAAACTTTCCAATAGCTCGAAAAAAATTATTTTCAAAAAAAATGACAGGATCCTCCCTTACAGGTGCAAAAATTTAAAATTAAAACTCATGTGTGGAATTTTCTCGATTCAAACTGGAGGCATGAACATGGTTCTGTTTTCCCTATCCATGATGAAATTCTCTACAAAATAAACATGAAAACCATTCAATAGCTTGAAACAAGTAATTTTCAAAAAAACGAAAGGACCCCTCCCTTACACGTGTGAAAATTCCAACACGTGTGGAATTTTCTCTTGATTGAAACTCAAGGCATGAATATGGTTCTGTTTTCTTTATCCGTGATTAAATTCTCTACAAAATAAACAAGAAAACTTTTTAATACCTCAAAAAAGTAATTTTCAAAAAACCGACAAGACCCTCCCTTACACGTGTGAAAATTAAAAAATTAAAACACATGTGTGAAATTTTCTCCCGAATCAAAATCGAGGCATCAATATGGTTCTGTTTTCCCTATCCGTGATGAAATTCTCTACAAAATAAACATAAAAACAATTCAATAGCTCGAAACAAGTAATTTTCAAAAAACTGAGAGGACCCTCCCTTACCAGTGTGAAAATTAAAAATTAAAACACGTGTGGAATTTTCTCCCGATTCAAACTCGAGGCATCAATATGGTTCTGTATTCCCTATCCATGATGAAAATGTCTAAAAAATAAACATCAAAACTATTCAATAGCTCGAAAAAAGTAATTTTGAAAAAACCGACAGGATCCCCCCTTACACGTGTGAAAATTTAAAATTCAAACACATGTTTGGAATTTTCTCAAGATTCAAACTCCAATATGGTTCTGCACTCCCTATCTGTGATGAAAATGTCTACAAAATAAACATCAAAATTATTCAATAGCTGGAAATAAGTAATTTTGGAAAAACAGACAGGACCCTCCCTTACACGTGTGAAAATTTAAAATTCAAGGTCAATTTTGGAATTTTCCCGAGATTCAAACTCCAATCATAAATATGGTTCTGTTTTTCCTATCCGTGATCAAAATGTCTACAAAATAAACATGAAAACTATTCAATAGCTCGAAAAAATTAACTTTGAAAAAACCGACAGGACCCCCCCCCCCCAACTACACGTGTGAATGTTTAAAATTCAAACTGAATTTTGGAATTTTCTCCCGATTCAAACTCGAATAATAAATATGGTTCTGTATTAGCTATCCCTGATGAAAATGTGTACAAAATAAACATGAAAACTATTCAATAGCTCCAAAAAAGTAATTCTGAAAAAACCGACAGGACCCCCCCTTACACGTGTGAAAATTTAAAATTCAAACTCACGTTTGAATTTCTCTCCCGATTCAAACTCGAATCACAAATATGGTTCTGTTTTTCCTATCCGTGATGAAAATGTCTACAAAATAAACACGAAAACTATTCAATAGCTCGAAAAAAGTAATTTTGAAAAAATTGACAGGGACCCCCCCCCCCTCCCACACGTGTGAATATTTAAAATTCAAACTGAATTTTGGAATTTTCTGCCGATTCAAACTCCAATCATAAATATGTTTCTGTATTAGCTATCCGTGATGAAAATGTGTACAAAATAAACATGAAAACTATTCAATAGCTGGAAATAAGTAATTTTAGAAAAACCGACAGGACCCTCCCTTACACGTGTGAAATTTTAAAATTCAAGGTCAATTTTGGAATTTTCCCGCGACTCAAACTTGAATCATAAATATGGTTCTGTTTTTCCTATCGGTGATGAAAATGTCTACAAAATAAACATGAAACTACACAATAGCTCGATAACAGTAATTTTAGAAAAACCGACAGGATCCTCCCATACACGTGTGAAAATTTAATATTCAAAATGTATTTTGGAATTTTCTCCCGATTCAAACTCGAATAATAAATATGGTTCTGTATTAGCTATCCGTGATGAAAATGTCTACAAAATAAACATGAAACTACACAATAGCTCGATAACAGTAATTTTAGAAAAACCGACAGGACCCTCCCTTACATGTGTGAAAATTTAAAATTCAAACTCACGTTTGAATTTCTCTCCCGATTCAAACTCGAATCACAAATATGGTTCTGTTTTTCCTATCCGTGATGAAAATGTCTACAAAATAAACATGAAACTATACAATAGCTCGATAACATTAATTTTAGAAAAACCGACAGGATCCTCCCTTACACGTGTGAAAATTTAAAATTCAAACTCGAATCATAAATATGGTTCTGTTTTTCCTATCCGTGATGAAAATGTCTACAAAATAAACATGAAAACTATTCAATAGCTCGAAAAAATTGATTTTGAAAAAACCGACAGGACCCCCCCCCCCCCCACTACACGTGTGAATATTTAAAATTCAAACTGAATTTTGGAATTTTCTCCCGATTCAAACTCCAATCTTAAATATGGTTCTGTATTAGCTATCCATGATGAAAATGTGTACAAAATAAACATGAAAACTATTCAATAACTCGAAAAATCAAAAAGTAATTTTGAAAAACCGACGGGACCCCTCCCCCCGACACGTGTGAAAATTTAAAATTCAAACTGAATTTTGGAATTTTCTCCCGATTCAAACTCGAATAATAAATATGGTTCTGTATTAGATATCCATGATGAAAATGTCTACAAAATAAACATGAAACTACACAATAGCTCGATAACAGTAATTTTAGAAAAACCGACAGGACCCTCTCCCATACACGTGTGAAAATTTAATATTCAAAATGTATTTTGGAATTTTCTCCCGATTCAAACTCGAATAATAAATATGGTTCTGTATTAGCTATCCGTGATGAAAATGTGTACAAAATAAACATGAAAACTATTCAATAACTCGAAAAATTAAATTTGACAAAACCGACAGGACCACCCCCCCCCCACACACATGTGAAAATTTAAAATTCAAAATGTATTTTGGAATTTTCTCCCGATTCAAACTCGAATAATAAATATGGTTCTGTATTAGCTATCCGTGATGAAAATGTGTACAAAATAAACATGAAAACTATTCAATAGCTCGAAAAAAGTAATTTTGAAAAAACCGACAGGACCCCCCTTCCCCCCACGTGTGAAAATTTGAAATTCAAACTGAATTTTGGAATTTTCTCCCGATTCAAACTCCAATGATAAATATGGTTCACTTTTCCCTACCCGTGATGAAAATGTCTACAAAATAAACATAAAAACTTTTCAATAGCTCGAAAAAAGTAATTTTGAAAAAACCGACAGGACCCTCCCCCCCTTACACGTGTGAAAATTTGAAATTCAAACTCAATTTTGGAATTTTCTCCCGATTCAAACTCCAATGATAAATATGGTTCACTTTTCCCTATCCGTCTACAAAATAAACATGAAAACTATTCAATAGCTCCAAAAAAGTAATTTTGAAAAAACCGACAGGACCTTCCTTTACACGTGTGAAAATTTAAAATTCAAACTCACGTTTGAAATTTTCTCCCGATTCAAACTCGAATCATAAATATGGTTCAGTTTTCCCTATCCGTGATGAAAATGTCTACAAAATAAACTTGAAAACTATTCAATAGCTGGAAATAAGTAATTTTGGAAAAACCGACAGGACCCTCCCTTACACGTGTGAAAATTTAAAATTCAAGAGGATCCTGTTGGTTTTTCTAAAATTACTGTTATCGAGCTATTGTATAGTTTCATATTTATTTTGTAGACATTTTCATCACGGATAGGAAAAACAGAACCATATTTATGATTCGAGTTTGAATCGGGAGAAAATTTCAAACGTGAGTTTGAATTTTAAATTTTCACATGTGTGAGGATCCTGTCGGTTTTTCTAAAATTAATGTTATCGAGCTATTGTATAGTTTCATGTTTATTTTGTAGACATTTTCAGCACGGACAGGGAAAACTGAACCATATTTATGATTCAAGTTTGAATCAGGGGAAAATTCCAAAATTCACCTTGAATTTTAAATTTTCACATTTGTAAGGGAGATAAAAAAATTACTTTTTTCGAGCTATTGAATAGTTTTCATGTTTATTTTGTACACATTTTCATCACGGACAGGGAAAACTGAACCATAATTATGATTCAAGTTTCAATCTCGGGAAAGTTCCAAAATTCCTTACACGTGTGAAAATTTACAATTCAAACTCGAATCATAAATATGGTTCTGTTTTTCCTATCCGTGATGAAAATGTCTACAAAATAAACATGAAAACTATTCAATAGCTCGAAAAAAGTAATTTTGAAAAAACCGACAGAACCCCCCTTCCTTACACGTGTGAAAATTTAAAAATCAAATTGAATTTTGTAATTTTCGCCCGATTCAAACTCAAATCATAAATATGGTTCAGTTTTCCCTATCCGTGATGAAAATGTCTACAAAATAAACATTAAAACTATTCAATAGTTAAAAAAAAGTAATTTTGGAAAACCCGACAGGACCCTCCCTTACTCGTGTGAATATTTAAAATTCTAACTCAATTTTGGAATTTTCTCCCAATTCAAACTCGAATAATAAATATGGTTCTGTTTTCCCTATCCGTGATGAAAATGTGTACAAAATAAACATGAAGAATATTCAATAGCTCCAAAAAAGTAATTTTGTAAAAACCGACAGGACCCTCCCTTACAAGTGTGAAAATTTAAAATTCAAACTCACGTTTCGAATTTTCTTCCGATTCAAACTCGAATAATAAATATGGTTCTGTTTTCCCTATCCGTGATGAAAATGTCAACAAAATAAACATGAAAACTATTCAATAGCTCGAAAAAAGTAATTTTGAAAAAACCGACAGGACCCTCGCCTACAAGTGTGAAAATTTAAAATTCAAACTCAATTTTGGAATTTTCTCCCGATTAAAACTCAAATCATAAATATGGTTCAGTTTTCCCTATCCGTGATGAAAATGTCTACAAAATAAACATGAAAACTATTCAATAGCTCGTAAAAAGTAATTTTGGAAAAACCGACAGGACCCTCCCTTACACGTGTGAAAATTTAAAATTCAAATTCAATTTTGGAATTTTCTCCCGATTCAAACTCAAATCATAAATATGGTTCAGTTTTCCCTATCCGTGATGAAAATGTCTACAAAATAAACATTAACAACTATTCAATAGTTAAAAAAAAGTAATTTTGGAAAAACTGACAGGACCCTCCCTCCCTTACAAGTGTGAAAATTTAAAATTCAAACTCAATTTTGGAATTTTATCCCGATTCAAACTCCAATCATAAATATGGTTCTGTATAACCTATCCGTGATTAAAATGTGTACAAAATAATCATGAAAACTATTCAATAGCTCGAAAAAAGTAATTTTGGAAAACCCTACAGGACCCTCCCTTACACGTGTGAAAATTTAAAATTCAAACTCAATTTTGGAATTTTCTCCCGATTCAAACTCGAATAATAAATATGGTTCGGTTTTCCCTATCCGTGATGAAAATGTCTACAAAATAAATATGAAAACTATTCAATAGCTCGAAAAAAGTAATTTTGAAAAAACCGACAGGACCCTTCCCTTACAAGTGTGAAAATTTAAAATTCAAACTCAATTTTGGAATTTTCAGCCGATTCAAACTCCAATCATAAATATGGTTCAGTTTTCCCTATCCGTGATGAAAATGTCTACAAAATAAACATGAAAACTATTCAATAGCTCGAAAAAAGTAATTTTGAAAAAACCGACAGGACCCTTCCCTTACAAGTGTTAAAATTTAAAATTCAAACTCAATTTTGGAATTTTATCCCGATTCAAACTCGAATAATAAATATGGTTCTGTTTTCCCTATCCGAGATGAAAATGTCTACAAAATAAACATGAAAACTATTCAATAGCTCGAAAAAAGTAATTTTGAAAAAACCGACAGGACCCTTCCCTTACAAGTGTGAAAATTTAAAATTCAAACTCAATTTTGGAATTTTATCCCGATTCAAACTCAAATCATAAATATGGTTCAATTTTCCCCATCCGTGATGAAAATGTCTACAAAATAAACATGAAAACTATTCAATAGGTCGAAAAAAGCAATTTTGAAAAAACCGACAGGACCCTTCCCTTACAAGTGTGAAAATTTAAAATTCAAACTCAATTTTGGAATTTTCTCCCGATTCAAACTCAAATCATAAATATGGTTCAGTTTTCCCTATCCGTGATGAAAATTTCTACAAAATAAACATTAAAACTATTCAATAGTTAAAAAAAAGTAATTTTGGAAAAACTGACAGGACCCCTGCCTTACACGTGTGAAAATTTAAAATTCAAACTCAATTTTGGAATTTTATCCCGATTCAAACTCCAATCATAAATATGGTTCTGTATAACCAATCCGTGATGAAAATGTGTACAAAATAAACATGAAAACTATTCAATAGCTCGAAAAAAGTA